>NC_053134.1:8399764-8514764 GCF_010015445.1 Perca fluviatilis
TTTGTATGATTGTCCATCTTCCTTTCACTTCATCTATGGAAACTATCATCGCCTTGACCTTGCTGCAACTATGGGATTAGCACTTTTAACCGAAATCCCTGTATTGCACTTTTCAACTCCTTTATAAGAACCCTCAAACCCCCGGTTCACATGCTGGCCTACCACACACACACACACACACACACACACACACACACACACACACACACACACACACACACACACACACACACACACACACACACACACACACACACACACACACACACACACACACACACACACACACACACACACACACACACACACACACACACACACACACACACACACACACACACACACACACACACACACACACACACACAAAAACACACACACACACACACACAAAAAACACACACGGCAGCTTTTTTCATCTCCAGAGATGGTTAGGTCTGGACAGCGGCACTGCAAATTCTTTCCACACTCTAGCTTATCCCAGGACATCAGCCCAAAAAAAGGCAACGTTTGCACCCAATGAGTTTGAACGGGGGGGCCATGCTAATTCCAGATTTCATTATAGCGGACTAGCACAAACATGGCTGATTTAACAACACCATTAATAAACTCACAGAGCAAATGACACACAAATAATAAAAAAAATGTTTAAAAAAAAGTATTTCCTCTTTGGGGATTAATAAAGTATGTCTTCTTCAAGCAAATGATCCATCTCAGAAAACTTGCATTGGTGTAATAGCTGTGTAAAGTATTAGATGACAAACATGCCATGTAGGTGATGCACTTAGCCCTAATAAAGCTTACTATTGCTGGAGAAGTGGGCATGAGTAATGGAGGTGCCATCACTGGAAAGTAACACCGGTAATAAACATTTAATGTAAGAATTCCTTCATTCATTCTAAGAACATTTAGGCACTTGCAATCCAAACAAAAAGGTGGAGAAAGCATCCTTGCTGATGAATGAAACCGTGTAAATGCTTCTTTCCACCATCAATAACTGGAACTTAATTGTAATAAATGACTTGGGGTGTCCTCTTGACCTAGGAGGTGCATACACATAACTGCAACGTCCTGGGTAGAAATCCAATCAGGGACCTTCGTCAAATTTCACACTCTTTGATTTTAACTACCTAAGAAATATAACAATGTCATTGATAGTAAATATTGAAAAAAAGTCTGTTATTGATGTACACCAGCTGATAGTGTTAACATACTATAATTGTATTTGTAATAAATGTCACTAAATGCAATAACATAAGTGTATATCTGAAAAAAGAACCCCAATAATATTTTCCAGGTATTGTTTATCAAATCATCAACGGTATAGAGAGGAGGTCACATCTGGAGCATAGCAGAGAATGAACAGAGTAGTAGACAATACGAATGAATCTTTAACTAGACTGTCATATTCACAAGAAGTTCCAAACCGCAGCAATTCATATTTTAAATATACTGTATGCACTGTAACGTTAAACATCACTGAATGCAAGTGCTAGCTCAGGACTCTTCTTTCTGTAACTGCACCTACTAAAAGCTACGATAATATTTCAATCCCTAGACTGGTGTTTTAGGAACCTTGTAAATCAGACTTAAGTTTCAAAAAGCCTTAACAGAGGTTAGTATCTGACGTTACTAACGACAGGCAAAACAGGCTGCCATTTTCATACACAGTACAGAGTACAGAGGCTAGTAAACGTAGCTACCGTAGTTAGCGGGCAAAAAGTTAGCATAGCTAGCACTGCTGACATTCCAGCTAAATAAAAGTATATGGCACGCATATCTTCCTGGTTAAAACTAAAAACACCAAAGTCCCCAAACGTAAACGTTAGAGACAGAAAGTTATCCGCTGACGTCGCTTCTCAAGCTAGCTGACGAATGAATTAACCTAAGCTAAACCTCCACAACAGCTAACGACAGCTAGCTTATCCTGCTAATGTAGCGTTAGCATACATTCCGCTTGGCAGCTGCATTGAAATAATTGATCACATTTGAACTAATATACCAAACACTGCTGTCAACACGGTTTATATTACGTAAATGTCGTATACAGTTAAGGCCTTGTAAGGCCAACATTGGCCTGTAACGTTAATCGAATTACGTTGTAACTAACTAACACTAGCGAGCTTCTGCTTCCTCCAGAGAGTACATACACGAGAGTAGTAACGTTACCACTTTTACTGCTAGCCAAGTGGTAGCCATCGTTGTGGAATTCATTTTGCCTGCATGATTGTCTCAATCAGTGACAACATTTAAGATCCTAACATGACTCCATAGTAGCACCCGAAATGAATTGTCTCCAACAATATCAACGAACCATAAAACACAAAGGCTGTTCGGGTTGAATGTAATTTACAACATAGAATGACCCAACGTTACAATCTGAAGTGCAGCACTACAGAAATTAGACTGCACCCACTGACTGAGGACAAGGCTAGTTTACTGGGACAAAAAGTAGTCCTGAAGGCGAAGCTTTTAACGTTGTTTTTAATTGTGGATTGCACTCTAAAAACTGCATGCACAGCTAGCACTGCTTTGAATTTAAATATTCCATAACCAAACTCGGAGAGAAGCCAGTGTGTTCATCTTTAACGTTACTCTGCGTCGAAAAGGAAGGCTGTGCTAGGTAGGTAAACAACGGGATGAGAATGGCTTCCATTTGACAGGTGTTCCAGGACAAGCAGTTGCTAGCAAACTGATATTTGCGTCTATGCTGGCAGTGCCAGTGACTGACGTTAACACCAATAGCAGACTAACACAAACCTGGTGGAGGGCGGTGAGACCGTCTACATTGGCGTAGTTGATGTCAGCGCCCCGGTCAAGCATTCGGAGCACCTCCTCGGTATCGCCGCTTGAGCAAGCGGCCAGAAACACGGCGCCATCATCGAACTTCACCTTCGTCTTCTTCTTTTTCAGAACAGGAGGCTCCTGGTCCGTTTCCGAGCCCAGCCATCGCTTTAACTGCTCATTCCTCTTCTGCTTGGCGTCCGCCATCTTCATCCCCCTCCTGTCTCGGGCTTCTTATCTTTCTCCGAGAGAGGATATACTTTATAGTGCCACTATCCCACAGCGCACTGGGGCGTGGGAAGGGAGGGCTGGGGACTGGAGGGAGGGGAGAACCGAGAGAGAGAGGGCGTCTGGATTGTTTCCCATAACCTCGCGAGATCTGGAGCTCAGGAGCTGCAGTATAACGTCATCACCAGCAGATTATGAAGAGAGAGTGAGCAGGGTAATCCCTTATAGACTGTGTACACCAAATAAGACAAGAGTTCTTGAAAATATTACATAACATCCAGCTAGCTCGCAAGCATTTTCAGAGAGCCTGACATACAGTAGAAAGTGAAAAAGTAAAACAAAACGTAATGAGAGTGTAAGACATAACATAGTTAAAATATAGGGATACATGTGCAATAAGGTAATAGATATTTGTAGAAGACAGTCATTTGTGGAAGATATTACTTGCTTATACTTTATAGTATTACTGGGCAAATAATAGAAGTCATAGTTCATATATAATATGACCATTTGTAATATGGACCATTTTTTACGTGTCTGAAATAAAGCTAATAATAATAATAATAATATATAGTTCAACCATCACATGTATCAATATAACAGTGAATGTAACTAAAGCAAAACATATCAGCAGGCTGTTTATAAAAATGAATATAGGGTATCATATACAAAATGTAAATAGCTTCACAAAATCTCAACACAAGCGGTAGGAGTTGCTCAGCTGTGATGGAGATGGTTCAATTGTTATCAGGAGGTGTTGGACTATTTGAGGATATTCTCTTTAAGCTCAATATATGAATCCTCAACTCTTCCATCCAGTAACCAGTGATATTCATTGGTACTAGTTTTGTACATTTCATGTAATTAATGCAATGACGTAAGATCACCGTATGGTGCTGAAAGCCATTGATATAGCCTATTTTTTTTGTCTAGCTGTTCTGTGATCATCACACACGGTGGCCCAATGGTTAGCACTGTGTTACCACCACTAAAAACATGTTCTCCTCCCTCTCTACCGAGCTGATGTGTGGTGAGCGTCTGCCGTGGTAAGGCTGACGAGCATACACATTGGTGGTGTAGAGAGTAGTCTCCCCCCTCCCCGGAGTGTTTATGATGAAGGATATAAATGTAATGAATGAATTATTATTATCATGGAGTTTTTATTTATTCTGGGTTTTAATTAAGAAAGTGATCAAGCATTCAAACAAAATCAAATCTCCATTCATTTGACAAAAAAACAAATAATATTAGAATGTTTGACCTATCTGTAAAGTCATATTATCGACTATGTAGTGTCTTGTGAGATTGAATCTTGAAGCAGTCGACAAAACCATTATAGAAATAGAAAACCAGGTATATCTAACAAATTAAAAAGCACCATAGGTGACAATGTTAGGTATATAATGTTTTAAGACATTGGACAACTTTACAAAAGAGACAAAAGGACAGGGAAATCATGTAGATAAAAATAATGAATGGCAACACCCGAACCTAACAGTGGTTAGTCAATTCAAGAAAGGACATGCTAACTAACAAACTTTAATTTTAGAGGTATTTCCCCATTCTTCCACACATGAACGCATCATATGAAATCACTGTTCCAACTATGTTATAATTGATACATCTAATAAAAACACATTGCTCTCTGGGAAAATAAAAGCCGTCATACCACTTGTATGATTTGATGGGTAACACTTGAAGTGCTATGTCTAGTGGACTCGAGCACAGGGGTGGTCCAGCTCAACCTGGACTAAAAACAAGGTGGCCAGGCATAAAATGTTTTTTTTTCTTTTTGGCACCGCCATGTGTTATTGTTGGCAGACACCCATATGTACTCAGTAGGGGGGTGTGGTATAGCCTCCTCATGTGCAAGTTGTGGGTATGAGGCTTTTTTCTTTTTTTTTTTTTTACATACTGTCATTACAGATGATAATTATGTTATTTTTGGGTTTAAAGACATTTCAAAATGAAAATGATGCTGCTTGGGCTTGATTAGATACCACCCACCCACTGAACTTGGAGTTAACATCCTGAATAACAAGCTGTTCAAGAAAAATCATGATCCAAAACATTTATACAACGGTGACCATGAGCCATTGTGTGAAGTCACGCTACCCCCATTTTCTCAGGATCAGAACCATTTCTCATGTGACTGACACTAAACGTAGACAGATTTAAATAATTTATTGTCTGCAAATGCAGTAAATGAGACTTGGGCTGCAGCACATGGGACTCTGAGCCAGAACACGGAGGTCAAGACACAGAGAGGACGACCAGGTCAGCTGATACAGATCCTTGATGTTACAGAAAAGTCATGGCAAATTACTGCAGTTCTACTGAGTCATAGAGACGGTGGAACACCAACAGCGTCAGTTTGAGGAAGTTGTTGGCCAGAGGCTTCAGTGTGCTGATATCAGGAAGGTAGGAGGGAAAGTTATGTGTAAGCTGCTGTTTGGCGAGGAGGGCCGACCTTACTGTGACTGACAGCACAAGGCGAGCCATGTGGGCCACATCCAGCTCTGAACGTTAGGAGAGTGTACTAAGTGGGTTTTTAGAGCTGCAGACTGCGTTACTTGCAGGAAAAGAAGCTGTGCTTAGCTTACTGGTTCAGTGGTTTCAAAAGGTTGTTTAAAATAAATAACATTTCATTTTTTTATAACCTTTGATTGTCAGGCTCTGAATATGTTACACCATTGCAATTTTCAATATCCTGCATGTAACAGGTGCATATGCCCTGATTTCATTGAGGATTAAGTTATAGTTTACTGTGTAGACATATGTACCTTTTAAGTTTTAGCAGAGTCAGATATGAATGCAAACATCAGATAAAAAAAATCTAATCAAATAAAAGCTAAATGTAAATGCCAACGCCTCAACCCTTACCTCTCCCATGCAATGTGGCGTTGCCTCCTAAAAATGATTTTCATCAATATATTTTGTCAGAAATCGACACCTTTTTTGCACACCTCTTTTGTCGTGCAGGTGCGTAGGATATGATAAAAAAAAATCGACATAAATTATGCCATAAAATCTAAAGGAAAATATGATTCAGTTCTACCAAAAATGCTTGTAATTTTCTTTAGGTGTTCATGTGTACAGCTCAGGGCCAAACATACAAATGGAATCCATTTCAAATTCAAGCTGTAAGCACAAAATGCAAAAAAAGTCAAGGGATTTGAAAACTTCCAATAGGAGTTGTCCCCTATTTGCTTAACATCTACAATGTCAACAACATAGTTACGTGAGACGAGCCTCTTGTTGCACTGAAGGCATGGAAACTCTTCAACGTATATCCGCATGCTCCACTAAACCTTGTGACAAATATCCTGGATGTAAAGTAATGCATCCTGTTTATGCATTCTGCAGTACCCCCTCAGCAGCTGTATTTACCTCAGTGAGGACATGATCATGGCTTCTTATAGTGATGATTTGAAAGTTAATTAACTAACCTTACACTGAATTACTACCACTTACTATGTCACGTCATCAGTGGTGTAGTCTAATGTATTGTAGTGGGTTTACTGTAACACACACATATATATATATATATATATAAACATATTTTTTTCCTGGCTCAGAATGGGCCTTTGGTGGGCATATCCCCAGGGTTATTTTTTAGCGTCAAAGACTTCGTTTTCTGCATTCTGATACACTTTTATGCACCGATTTATGGTGGGAATACCTTTATTTATCCTATGAGAAAACACAGATGACATTCAAAATATATCACAACTATAATGGAATATAAAGCAGGAAGGGGGCTTTCACATCAGGGACCTAAGCCTGGATCACAAAAGTTGACCCCAAAGCAACGATGACAAAATAAAATAGGCTACTTATATTTGTCTTAAATATGCGGTTAAGGGAGGATACTGGCGTTAGTGTAGGCTGAGCATTTGGGCCCGGTCGCTACGCACACACTATGAAAGATGAGAAAAGTCTCTTTGCATGTTCTGCAGTGTCAGTTTAGGTAGCTGTCACATTACTCTACCCCATATTTGTTCTGTCACAAAAGGGAAATCCTGGAGATTTCTTAGTGGGTATACTGCGTATACCTGCATATCACGTAGACTACACCACTGCACGTCATGCAGTAACGTCATGAGAAGTCAGTAAAACTAGTTTTGCAACAATGTATCCTACAGATAAAAGCAATCAGTGCAAATAATTGTGGTAGACGTGTTGCGAGGATGCTTGACGATTTCAGTGTTTGTTACAATTGAGAGAATGTCAGCAGGAAATAGATTATAAATACAATACAGGGGGAAAAAACAGTCTCAGCATCACCTCTGACTGGCAGTTGTGACTATGCTGCAGTACATGTGTCATGAGACGCCCAGACAAACTCCTGTCTTTCATTACCCTTCACTTTGATCTCCGGATGATTGTTTGCTGTTGTTCCTGTTCCTTGAGAGGATAAAAGTATCTCGGAGTGACTCAAGTGTAACAGTGCCACACAATTACACTATTTTAGGCGCTCACCTCACGTTTGTAATCAGACGGAGGATATTAAATTAATTAGGTGTTAAAGTCAGAATGTTTTGGGAAGAACAGCTGGAAATGGGTATTTTAGAGATACTTATCTGAGCTACAGTATCAGTCTGTTTTTATTGCATTATCTTTTGATTGAATATTTTCTCACTGAATTCTTGAATGAATTATAGCAATAGTTTAACATTATGGAAAATGTGCTTACTTGCCCTCATACCAAGAGTTGGATGTGAAAATCAACACAATTATCAATGTGAGAGTCTTCTCATCTTACTCTCGACAAGAAAGCAAATACGTTTTTCCCAAAATGCTGAGCTATTCCTTAAATATAGAATATATCCTTGCTCTGTAGAGTTACTGTTTGGGCATTTTGGGATGAATTGTAAAGTATTTACTTACTTTTACTTACTAGCTGTAATAGAATTTTTGTAGTGTAGCTTTCAGGAATGTCAAGTTAGTGCATAGATGCAATTTTGATAGATAAAGATGAATAAAGTTCCAGGAAAAAACCCGGCATCTTGTTTTTTTATCAATGTTTTTCATAAACACTGATAAGAAGACACTGGATATCAGAATAGCTCTCAATGCTGTTAAAAACGACCAGATATACCGAACGCCCACATATATAAGCGCAAAGAAAACACACAACATTAAGTTCAGACAAGTAACGGTAAAATACCTAATATTACGGTATCCGGATATGCAAGTCAAGAACCAAACAGTGCAGTAAAAAAAGTAAAAAGTGACTGGTGAAGTGTGGACAACTCAGTCCCATCTGAGAGAAGCCAGACACTCTGCTCCCATGCTCCCATGTCACCCAATGCATGTTGTTGGCGCCTGTGACACTGACACTCATCTCCTTCCCCAATTTACGGGTCCAGACAGCAGCGCTATCGGACAGATAGAAATAGTCATGCTTTGATGTTATCGGAGGATGTTTAAAAAGTGATGTTGAGAAATACCCTGATAGTGCTGGCTCAGCTCTTCAGACCCTTTCAATTAGTCACTGCTGAATTGAAAAGCTTGTCCTGGCCTGTGGTATCAGGCGAGAGTTAGCAGGTCTACAGACAGCGAAAAGCCAGATTCCAATGGAATATAAAAATATTCTTCCTAGAAGCGTTCATCCATGAAGCCCCAAGGTGACAGTGTGTGCTGCACTGGGCTCAACCCCAAGGCCATCACTGATGAATGGGCCTCCATTTGACTGCATGTTAGCTATGTGTAGAACTTCACCTCCCCGTCCAATGTTACCAGGGGCTTCAACTGTCAAAGTATTTAGGGGCTGAGAGAATTGAGAAATCAGACTCTGTCCGAGGCCAATCATGTGTCAGGCAGTGAAGTGGACGAACAGAGACCGACTGGCAGACAAACGGAGAGAGCGAGAGAGAGAGAGAAGAGAGGCAGTTGAATGAAAAGCAGGTGGGGTAAAGAAGGGGGCAAATTGTTTTCGACCATTCTCATTAAGACGAGTAATAATAGCAACCTGATCCAGTCATCGCACGCTGTGGCCTTCTTCTCAGCTGTGGATGCTGCTTTACATGCTTGTGTCTGGGTTCCTCTTTGTGTGTTTGTGTACTGCAAATCGACTCTAGGTCCTTTAAATGGGACACATACCATGCTCATTTTCAGGTTCACACTTGTATTTTGTGTTTCTACAAGAACATGTTTACTTACTTACTTACATGGTTGCTTAAATGT
This sequence comes from Perca fluviatilis, assembly GCF_010015445.1. Taxonomy (NCBI): domain Eukaryota; kingdom Metazoa; phylum Chordata; class Actinopteri; order Perciformes; family Percidae; genus Perca; species Perca fluviatilis. Next base: position 8,408,966 of record NC_053134.1, read on the forward strand.
TCAAAAACACATTTTTCTCAGTTTCTCTGCCTGAATATACCTGTATTCACCCTCTGTCTGAAATGCTCCGTTTAAACAGCTGTCTCTTTAGGCCCCACTTCTGAAAAAGTCTCTGCAACTCAACCTGCTTGGTAATTAAAAAAAAAAAAAGTCATGTAAATTTCACTTTTTACAATATGGGACATTAATTATTTGGACCACATAGGTTAAGCACTGCAGCAACACCTAATCTATCAAACTGAACACACACTGATTATTGCACAGATACACTACTAGCATTTTGGGTTGACTGAAACGCACACACCGGAGTTGTTGCAGCCTCTCCGTGGCCTGTGTTAACATGAGGTGATGTCTTAGTAAAGACACCCTGCACCCGAAACTGCTGTCGTCTACTCCTAGACGACAGCTGAGCTCTAACACCGGACAGAAATAGGGCAGTCGCTTTCACTTAGCAGGGGCTGTACAGCTGGAGCATCACTTGATTCTCCTCTTTCAATCTTAGGCCATTATGCTGGCATGATAAAAATGGGATGTTTGATTGTGCTAACTCAATTCAAATATATGGTGACGGAGTTATGTGCAAATGAACAGTGGACTTAGTATATGATGCAGACATATTTAATACTGGGATGTGTGTTTCTTTAAGGACAAATGAAAAGTGACGGCCTAATAAGACAAGGCTATTTGAGTGACCTTGTTTCCTAGAGAAAAACGGCTAATAATAGGCCAAAATCTGGAGCTGCGGTGAAGCCTGTAATAGGTTAGTGCTAAAAGCTACGATGAATCATTCCAGCCAAGCAAGCTACGGAAAAAAAGATCATCAATTTTTTCCTGTCAAAATAATTAGCATGTTCCAGACAGATGAAGATGAGCATGTTTATGTCTTTAAACCAAAGATTATTGAAGGAACAGATTACTAGATTACAAATGACCGGGCAGGGACTGTAAGTAAAGCATAGTTTCACATTTGTTTTGTCTTAAATTAGTCCTCATATGTCCATATGTGCATTGAAAGATAGTTATTGGTTACTGACAATGTTCCTCCTGTCTGTACTGGCCTTTAATAGATCCCCTCCTAAAGTGATTCCAATATGAGATTTAGGTCAAAAGCTAATGCAAGGATTAATCAGTCAAAGCTAGTCAAATTCAGTGGGTATCTTCCAAAGTAAAGTTCCATGAAGTATGAACTCATGAGGACTCTTTCGTTGTATATGGGCATGTGTATTCATTGCATTAACACAGGCTTAAACCTTTTTGAACTTATCCTTTAAATCTGCATTAATTGACTTTACAGCCGTTATCACCTCATGAAGCTGATATGCTAAACGTGTCAGCAAACAGTTGCTTATTTACACATCCATCAGATACGGAGAAACATTAGTGTCCACCTAGTCTATATCCTTCGCGATCCACTTCCGGGATTGCTCCGGTGCTGCAGGAAATTTCACCGGATGCATGTACTGTATTTACTGTTTCCTTCCGCTTTCTTTGTGTTGGAATTTTAAATTCAATGGATTTATGAGGACTTTGGTTGACTGCTCCTCAGATCTCTGCAGGGTAAATTGAGACAGCTAGCTAGACTATCTGTCCAATCTGAGCTTTCTCTCTCACAACTATTTTGCAGCGGCTCTGTGCAGAGTTTAGCACCGCCCATGACGATTCTGATTGGTTTAAATAATTGCCATTAAACCAGAGAATGTTTTCCTCCCATCCCCGAATGCTTTGTGGAGTAGCCAGACCCTCCTTTAGTTCGCTTTGGAGGAGGGTCTGGCAAAGCGAGACTAGTCTCCACCTGATGAAGTCCAACATTCACTCTCCTACTGTAGCTCTGGTCTCACCTCCAGAGGTGTCAAAAGTATTCACATTCATTACTCAGGTAGAAGTACAGATACTAGGGTTTAGAAAGATGTCTGTAGAAGTTGAAGTATCAACTCAAGCTTTTTACTCAAGTAAAAGTGTAAAAGTACTGGTTTCAAAACTACTTAAAGTATAAAAGTAAAAGTAATGGGGAAAAAATGAATATCAATATGCTTTTTCAAATTAGACGGCGAGTTTTGGAAACAATTAGCTTGTGATACTTGGGTGCGCAGAGCTTGCGGCGCATTTGAAAGGAGTAGTTTTTGCCTCCAACCATTTCGAAAAATTCTTCCAGGTACGGCCAGGGATGTAGAAGGGTTGGCTGGTCTTCCTGGCTACCAACCTCCTCGCTGGGGCTTGGTTGGGACATTTTGCTCGAGTTCTCTTTAGTCTCTGCCACGGACGTCTTCATACTAGGCTACGTACGTCTGCTATTTCCTTGCTGGAGTGTGACGTGATTTTTGTCATGTGCAGGTGCGATGGATCGCGTACAAACCAATAGGGTGTCGCAATGGTATTCACTCTATCCGGATGGCGCAATTTATCTGGATAGGTTTTCGTTTTTTTTGAACAATGACAAGCCAGAATGAAAACAAGCCAAACTGAAATAGGAGTAACAAGGCTATTTTTAAAATGTAAGGAGTAGGAAGTACAGATAATTGCGTGAAAATGTGAGGAGTAGAAGTATAAATTCTGCTGTAAAATAATTACTCCAGTAAAGTATAGATACCCAAAATAAGTAAGGTAACAAAGTATTTGTACTACGTTACTTGACACCTCTGCTCGCCTCCACCAACTCCTAAGGGAAATATCTGGCACTATATCTGCTAAATGCTCAACAAAGTTACCAGCTAGCTAGCTGGTAACTTTGTCTCTCTCCCGTTTGGTGCTGGGCAGGTGGCATAGGTTCATCAGCTGAAAACAGGTGCTTACGGGTGGAAACAAAGTGGATGAAAGCCTAGAAACTGAACCAAAACCATTAATTAGCAGGAAAAACAAAACAAAATTAAAGCTGCAAGCAGCGTTGGACAGGCCCTCGCTCCTCTGGTTACTGGTAGACGCCGATCCTTGCGGCCGTGCATTTGCGCGGTACTCAGACACTGCAAATCATCACCAATGAAAAGGGAACTCTCTGCTGAGTTCAATGATATCTCACACAAGACTCTACGTCATACAGTTCATTAGCTGTGAAAGTGTGCCACGCCCACACCGTTTGAAATTTTTTTTTTCTTTTAATAACTTTTCATATTTAAGGTGTTGAGATGGTACAAACCAAATTTGAAGTCCATCGGTCTACTTCCTGTTGCTACTAGGGGGCGCTATGACTTTGAGCCAATATCGGCCTGTAGATGTTGTCAGGGTTGGACTCTTATGAATCCTGAAAAGTTTCGAGCCAACTGGACAATGTACACTCGAGTTACACCCACTTCCTGTTTCGATGGCGAAACGCAAAAAATGGCCACCCAGCCACGGCCATGCCCTATGACGAAAAGTTTTTCTTTTAATATCTTTTCATCTTTAACATCTTAAGATGGCACAGACCAAATTTGAAGTTGATCGGATGAAATCTCTCAGAGGATTTCGTTTAAGTACAACACAAACTTTCAATTCAAAATGGCAAACTTCCTGTTGGGTTTAGGGTATGGCTCCAATGAGCTGTGTTGTACGTCTTGACATGCTACATATGTGTACCAGGTTTCGTTAGTCTACGTTAAACGTACTGCAGGGGCTCAATTTTTTAAGTTTTGTAGGGGCGCTAGCGAGCCATTTTTGTGCGCCTATTCTCGAAACCCTTAAAATACGTAAATTTCACCAGTCTTGATGCGACCGCCAATTTTGGTGAGTTTCTGAGTATGTTAAGCCCGTCAAAAAGGCAATTAATTTGCCGGAAGAAGGAATAATAATTCCTTCAGTTTCAATAGGGGCTTCGCCGCTGTCGACGCTCGGGCCCTAATAATAATTTAAAAGATGCTAAAACGCTCCGTAAGGCTGAGGGAAAATCAGAGGCTTTTTGTAAAAAAATATATTTTTCATTAAATTTATGGGCTTTTTGAGAGATCCTATTTGTTGTACTACGAGATTCAATTCAATTCAATTCAATTCAATTCAATTTATCTATAGTATCAAATCACAACAACAGTTATCTCGAGACACTTTACAGATAGAGTAAGTCTAGACCACACTCTATAATTTCCAAAGCCCCAACAATTACAGTAATTCCCTCAAGAGCAAGCATTAGCAGTGGAGATCAGTTTAAGTACAACAATGCAGTTTCAGAAGTTCCATGAAATGAAACGAAAACTGAAAAAGATATCCATACATCCATTAGCACTATTTATCTCTTAGATCATTTTAAAGCTTTGGTTCTCCTGTTTTAGAGTTCTTGATTTAGCCATTGAAACCCTCTGCCCTCATTATTTCCATTCACCTTGATGAAAAGAACCATGAGCGGAAAAACAGAGCCGCTTTCAGTCTTTAAAGCCTCGGCCCTATCAGGTTTAAATACCACTTACACATTGTGAACTGAACTCAACCCTGTGAACGATCAGATGGTGCGAGCCCAGGGCGTGCATTCTCCAAGGTCAAAGTTCACAGACCCTCTCATTTGTCATGGGCAGTACTTCAAGGCACTTCATATGTGGACAGGTTCATGTTTCAATTAACAGGTGTCATATATCTTATTTCCTAACTGTGCTCATCTCCCACGACATTGGTAGTCCTAAAAATCTACTGCAAGTTATATCATACTCAGTTTGTCTCAGTCAGATGTTAAAACCTCAATGCAGGGTTATCTTTTTTTGGGGCCATTTTTAGGCCTTTATTGACAGGACAGCTGAAGAAATGAAAGGGGAGACAGAGGGGGAATGACATGCAGCAAAGGGCCGCAGGTCGGAGTCGAACCCCGGGCCCGCTGCGTCAAGGAGTAAACCTCATATGGGAACCCGCTCTACCAACTGAGCTATCTGGGCGCCCAATGCAGGGTTATCTTTGAGTACATGGATTGTATTTCCGAAGGGCCTTGGAAACCCAGTAAAGGCTATTTGGAAATAATTGCCTTTAAATTGAGCAAATCAAGTCCATCTAAGACCTGAATAATTTAAACAAGAATTGCATCCAGCAATAAAAAGCATTAAAAACCCAGTTTTTAAGTTTCCCTTATCACACAGAAATGGTGTTCAGTTAAGCTCCATCCACACACTTCACAAAGGAAGCCCTCAAGCAGCAGCTTAAAAATAGATAAGTGTTACTTGTGCTACTCTCCCTCTTGCAGTGAAGCCACCCACATATGATTATTACCCTTTATGCAGCCATCTGACAGTATTATCAGCACTAATGTCTGCAGCATAATGTTTGAGCTAGAATAAAGCTTGCAGGGAGAAAAAGATTTGCTTCACTTTACGTATTACTGCTAAGAGAAGGCAAAACACCAGGTAATGCAGGTTTAGATGAGGATTGTTGTCAGACTGGATCTGTCATCTGGATGTTATGCATGATGACCAGTAATGTAACATGAAAAGGATGTGTATTTTTGGAAGATGACACCTCAGCCACATTTTTTTTGGGTGGGTGGGAAATCACGGGAAACAGAGAAGCTGTACTCTCGTTTAAAGTACACTTTGAGTTCCTGCACTGATCTCTTATAATGGCACATTTGATGCAAATACATTTAGTTTTTGTCACAGAGATGGAAGCCTGATAAGTGAACTTCTATCTGTGATGTAGTTTAAATTTAGACTGCACTATAAATTGGGTCAAGGCAGTTTTAGTGGCAATATTCACAATGCTGGTCTCCCATGTCCGAAGTGCAGCCGGAGGAATGTAAATAAAGTGCATTTTGAACACTGTGGACCAGGTCGGCTGCCTGTCCCTGACAACACGGCACACCTGAGCCTGGAGTTCAGGGAAACCATCAACTGCAGTGACCTAATAAAGTAGTGGTTGATGTTATCTGCTAGGCATGGGCCTCAAAGCAAGGTGCGGCTGTGTCGCGGCTGACAAGGTGACGACTGACGCTGTTCATCACACGTGTCAACAGCCGCAGTCTGCTCTTACCTGAGCCGGAGAGGAGGATGATAGAGGGAGTGGGAGTGATGGGAGGGCCGAGGAAAGCAGGAGGTTTTGGTGTTTGCAGAGTCTACTTTGACCCCCTCATAACACCTCAAGGGTAACTTCCCCTTTCACGTCTGAGCTTCTGAACACAGAACAGAGCACAACTCACATGTCACATGGGATCAGCATAGACCACGCAATCCGGTTTTGTCTTCGGTGTACTGGAAACATACCAATATGTTCAGAGTTCAAGGCTTTTGGTGCCCCAAAGGTAGACTGGTTTTCCAGCCTCATGTCCTAACTCCTAAATAATCTTTTTCCCAACCGTAAGCATACCATTAACTCAGTCTGATGATATTAAAAGGAATAGTTTCACATTTTGGGAAATGCGCTTATTCTCTTTCCTGCCGAGAGTTAGACAAGAGGTTTGACACCACACACACACACACACACACACACACACACACACACACACACACACACACACACACACACACAATACAGTAAATATGTAGCTGGAGCCAACAGCTGGTTAGCCTAGCCTAGCATTAAGACTGGAAACGGGGGAATAGCTTGCTCTGTTGCCAAACGTTAACACAGTTCACTTTCCAGCACCTATAAAGCTCCCCAATTAACATGTTAAATCTTGTTTATATATCCGTACAAAAAAAAAACATATTGCTTTTAAGCTAAAGTAGGCTAAGCTAACCGGCTACTGGCTCCATCTACATATTTAAGCTAACTGGATACAGACTCCAGCTACATATTTACCTTAACCTGCTGCTGGCTCCAGCTACATAGTTGAGCTAAGTGGCTACTGGCTCCAGCAACATACTTACCTTAAAAGTCCCATGGCATGAAGATTTCACTTTATGAGGTTTTTTAACATTAATATGAGTTCCCCCAGCCTGCCTATGGTCCCCAAGTGGCTAGAAATGGTGATAGGTTTTAACCCGAGCCCTGGGTATCCTGCTGCCTTTGAGAAAATGAAAGCTTATGAGGTCATAAGGAGCAAGGTTACCTCCCCTTTCTCTGCTTTGCCCGCCCAGAGAATTTGGCCAGCCCATGAGAGAGAGATATCATGGCTTTCAAACGAGCAAAGTGGCAGTTGGTCAAGGCCACACCCCCCCCCCCCCACCTTGCCCCCCCCCCCCCTCCCTCTCTCATTGTGGGACTGGCTCTAGTGGCTGTAATTCTGCACCAAGGCTAAATTTTAGGAAAGAGACTTCAGAGACAGTATTAGGGGACCACTAAGGTCTATATAAAAGCATCCAAAGAGCACCATGTCCGGCTGCTGGCTTCAGTTAGCCTACATATTTATGCTAATTGGCTGCTGGCTCGAGCTACATTGTTATACTGTACAGACATGAGAGTGGTTAACATCATCTCACCTACCTCTTTGCAAAAAAGCAAATAGGTGTGTTTTCCAGAATGTTGAACTATTCATTATAATATCATCACTTTCAAGTTCAAGACTGGTTTTCATAAAGAAGACAGAATTTAAATTAAACAAGATTGTAAAGCTCTGATTTGTAAGTGATACTTTGAGAATACAACACTATAAAGCTGAAGATGTGCATCAGACAAAACAAGTCCCAGACCCCCAAAAAAAAGTTTGACAGATGAATGCACACAAACAAACACAACATGAAAAGCCAGCAGGAAGTGGAACCCAAGATAAACAATCAGATTTATTTTGAAAGCCTGCATGACATCATCATAACAATCTCCAGCTGCGGGCTGGTGCTAAAAATAGCAAAGATGTCAAAGCCCGTGGTACATATATGTCCATGAAGTGTGCGGAGAACATTCCCCAGATAACAGCAGATGGCTCGTAGATTGGAGCCTGAGGAAAGGCTGAATAGCTCGCCCACACACGTCTGATGTGGGCGACTCCAGGCACTGGAGGCTCACCTGGGAAAAGCCCACGCAAGGGCTCCAAAATAATTGTGTGTGGGGTTAAAGGGGGCATAGGGATCTGTTTTGACCTTACACACATTGTGTACATGAAGTGGTTGTCGACCCGTATCACAGGGGTTGTGATGGAAAAAATTTGTCAGCCTTGCTGAAACAGAGAGGCCAGCAGCTGTGTGTGAAGACATCCACTATTCAATGTGTTTGGGACGATCTGATTGGTCAGAGCACCCAGGATGTAGCAGGTCCTGCCGAAGTATGCGGAAAGTGTCTAAATAAAAAAAGGTTTCACTCCGAGCCAAAAGCAACTTGCAAATGTCTACTTCTGCATCTGTTGTTGCTGTCGTGATGTTGCATTTCTTCCTCATTTCTGCTTTTATTTTGCAAATAAAGGGAACTTTGCTGCAGTTCCGCAATTGAGAAGAAGTAACACTTTCAAGTTTAAAAAGTACCAATGAGTACAACAAGGCAGACTAATTCCCAATCTGGGAAACCCTATCTTTCATAACAAGCCTTTCCAGCTTCTGATGGATGGAAGCTTTATTTCAGCTCAATGAAGTCATCAGTATCGTGTGTTTCTCTGATGTGCATGATTAGTTGGGCCAAAGCCTGGCTCTGCTCCTGCTGCCGGGCTTCACCGCTGCTGTATGAGGGAGAGAAAAAAAACATAAAGGGGGGAAAAGAGAGAGTCCACGACATCATCTCTCCAGGCCTTTTAAGGAGCTCTCCAGCGGAGGGCTGAGAGCGCTGGCCCACTTTCCCATCAGAGCTTCCCAGCCCTGTCTCCTCTCCCCTGGGAGCCTGGAACACAGAGTGACTGAGCACAGACTTATAGACACACCAGGAAACACAATATGGATATAATATACTTTAAAAACATACCAGAAATACTCTAGCAAACTGACTGTATATACGCTAAGACAGTAAAGACAAACTACATGAAACACAAGTCAGCGGCATGACATGAAGATCATTTGTCATGTGCACTTATGAGAGAAATGGGCCGCAAGTTGTAACATGTACTTATCACGTTGTCAAGGTCACACTTCATCATCTTTTAGACATTTTAATATGTGTGCAGGCACACGCAAATACAGGGAGAGAAATGGGGAGATGCTAGTTGCTGGCAGCAATCATATTCATCATTGTATTCCCAGATGTTGTCAAGGGCTCAGTGTTCCAGAGCCCATCAGATAGAAACACTGGAGAGAGAAGGGGAGTGGGAAAAAAAAAAAGAGAAGAAGTAAAATCGAGAAATAAAGAAGGCTTTGCTATAGTGGTGACCCTCTCTGGCTTCATCACTGCAGATGTCAGCCAGACCCCACATGGCCCTGTTCTCACCCCGCTGCCACTGCCTCATACATGAACCCCATATGACCCACACACACTCACACAGAATGAGTGAGATGGAGGAAAATAAGTAGGGGGAGACCAAGAGCGAGATGAAACAAGAGAAGAAGGAGGGTGATGAAGCAGATTGTGTGGGCGAGCTGAGTGTGTGTTTGTGTGTGTGTGTGTGTGTGTGTGTGTGTGTGTGTGTGTGTGTGTGTGTGTGTGTGTGTGTGTGTGTGTGTGTGTGTGTGAGTGAGATTGATCGAGGGGAAGTACCGGTGCATGTGTGACAGCTCAGACAAATGGCGAATGAAAGGCTGTTATGTTGGCAAGTTTGGCCCTGCTCTACTGCCAGATCGGCTTCATGAATTCAATGTTTCAAGTGCAGCTTTGAGGCCCTCAACCTGCTCTATACATAATAACCATCACTGAAATACATGATGAGGCTTTTTGAGTGGGCTGGATGGAATCATTTTGTTTTCTTAAACCAAATCCGAAGGTATATTATGACCCATTTAGTCCAAATAAAGCCACAGAAGTTGAGGAATCTGCTTCTTTTTTTCTTCTTCTACATGAAAAATAACAAGTTAGTATCCAGAATGCTGGTAATTCTAAATCTTACATGACCCATGACATGTTGATCACAATGAAAACAGACATCTAACCAAACCAACTGGTTTCTTCTTTCTTTTTGAACAACTCTTTTTAGTATCCGACATGTACCGGGTCAGCCTATGAACGTACTGCTCATGAATCCCCGATTTTTCCCACTCATACTGGCCACGCTCTCGCTGTTAATGTAGGGTACTGCTCACGCTGAAAACATAGGAAGCGGGACAACCAATGAATGAGCAGGAATTATTGTCTTGAACCAGTACGTCAATACTCGAGTCAAGACAACTTGGCAGCTACACTCACAATGAATAAACCGTTCTATCGAACTGGAACGTCTGCTAATTGCAAAGGAACAAATCGAGGCAGTCTAATCGCATTTCTATAACATCACTACATACAAGGGGGATGCTGAATCAATGCATTAAAGTGAACATTTTAGCTTTATCAATGTAAACATATAGCCTACATCAGTGTTTCTCAAATGGGGGTCCCTGTACCCCTAGGGGTACTTTGGAGTACTGCAGGGGGTACGTGAGATTCCTTTTTGAAATGTTAATTTCAAATATATCAGTCATGCATAAATCATAAAATTAATTTAGTTATGGATTCTAAACATTTGAAGTAACATTTAAGTGTGTTACAGTTACAAGCTTGTTAAGTAAATCGGACACTCATGGTGCAGAGTTGTAATGTACCTCTTTATATAGCCTTTCTTTCTACCAAAAATGTTTGCACTCATCAGGGGGTACGTGGCTAAAAAATATTTCAAAGGGTGGTACATTATTGAAAAAAGTTTGAGAACCACTGGCCTACATGATAACTGGTAATGCATTGAAGAGAAGTTTTGTAGGGCGGGAAGCACTATCTGTGGAATGTTCATGTACTATCATGGAATGTCATGGAGAAACTGACGCCGTATTTTGCAAAAAGTATAAAAACTCGAAAGGTTCAAAACATTTACAGGAAAAAGTCCGCCCATAACTAACTCGTTTAAGTGTTAGCTTAAAGGAACACGCACGACTTATTGGGACTTTAGCTTATTCACAGTAACCCCCAGAGTTAGATAAGTCGATACATACCCTTCTCATCTCTGTGCGTGTTGTACCTCTGCCTGACGGCCCCAGCGCTAGCTAAGCCTAGCACAGATCCTGGAGGAACCCGGTTCCAACTAGCCTACTGCTCCGAATAAGTGACAAAATAACGGCAATATGTTCCTGTTTACATGTTGTGATTTGTATAGTCACAGGGTGTACAAATAACAAGGTCACTATGCTTTTACTATCTAGTAATTGTTGACTCTATTACTCCAACTCTGAGCGAACTCCAGGCAAACTCTCTGCTCCTCACCACAGGGCTTCAGGTGCTGCTAGCAAATCACTCCGCCCAAGTAGCAGAAGTAGCAGTGCTTTGCCTTTCTGAGAATATAGTTCCCAGTTTGTATACTGTTAGAAGATGGCTGTGTCTCATATGACCTTGTTATTTGTACACCCTGTGACTAAACAAATCACAACATGTAAACAGGAACATGTTGGCGTTATTTTGTCACTTATTCGGAGCAGTAGGCTAGTTGGAACCGGTTACCTCCAGCTCCAGGATCTGTGCTAGTCTTAGCTAGTTGGGGGCGTCAGACAGAGTTACAACACGCATGGAGATGAGAAGGGTATGTATCGACTTGTCTAACTCTGGGGGTTACGGTGAATAAGCTAAAGTCCCAATAAGTCGGCGTGTTCCTTTAAGCATTAAAAACCATTAAAAGGACCAGATTTATGCGTCATTCTCACACAGACAAATGTTACGTATTTTAATGAGATCCATACATTGATGGTTGAAGTGGGCGTTAAAAAAGGTTTAAACCTGTTAAATTGTTGCAGAGTGCCGTCAAAGCATCATTGACTAAAACACACCAGATGTTGAATGTGTATTGTACTTCAATAAATTACACTAGACTTAATAAATGTATCTTAATTTATTTCCCATCTGCTTACTGGAAGCAGGTACAATAAAAACATTTTTTTAGGATGGTCCATAGCTGTGTATGAAGACCCACATCAGTTAAAAGTAATGTTGCATAATTATGTAGCCTACAGTAAATCAGTTAGATTCATGCAGAAATGTTGTTGACTTTTCCTAACTTCTTCTCATGATATTTTTCATGGCACTTAAAGGAAGGTTATTTGGATCCAGCTCAACTATCTGAGCAAAGCATTGCATTCTGGGAGCAGAGACAATATGTATGTTGCACCGCTGAGCCTGCTGACTTCTGCATTATCCTGTGGCCCCAACTCAAAGGCTAGATGGAAGCTGACAGAGCATGGGACAGCTGCAAGGCCCATTGCTATGTGGTAAATGCGTGCTGAAATAGCCAAATTAATGGAAGGGGCTCAAGTCCAAACCAGGGTTCAATACCGGGCTACATTTTAGTGCTATGAGCAGACATCAATATTTACTGCTGCCATGGCACAGCGACAGGCAGTACCATTTTGGTACCTCTCACTTTTAGGGGTGATTGTATGCCAGTTTCGGGAAATCCCAGTTTTTTTGGCACATTGGTCCACCACCTTGGGACTGTTGTTTCTTAGAAAGAAGCTTAATAGGGACAGATGTACTGGGAGTGTCGTTCACCACACAGTGATTGTGTTTTGTAAAGTCTACAACTCTCACAAAAAATCCAAATGCTTGAAAATATCAGATAAAAAAAATAATGAAGGTGTTCCCAGTCTATGGGACTTTAGAAAGTAGGGATATTCTGTCTGGATGTATCATGTACAGTAGCAACGTTATTTTGAAAATATTAAATATTTTTTAATTTTATTTGATTATTTAAGATGCAAGTCAGTAAGTACATGCATTATAAAATATTGGTACAGAACATTTCACAGGAAAATGGCGAGGTAAAGAGAGCTATTCACGGATCCTCGCACAAGGATATAAAAGGTAAGACCTGTTGCCTTGAATTATATTTCTCTTGACTCACACATTCATGGGCCTCACGGCTTCTTCTCAGGGAAGACATATTTCTGCCTCATGAGCCCAAAAAGAGTTTTCTCTCATTGCCATGGCGACCACACTTCTGTATACCTCACAAAACCTTTTGGGCCCTACCGGCCTCTCCGCCTATCTGGTTTAGCAGATCTTCTCCTTCTGCTCAGGGAAACTTCAATTACCGACAACACTTTTTCAACCACCGCAGGGCCTATTATGGTCAAATGGGACGCTATGGCCGGCCAGGAACAGCATCTCCTCCCCTGTAAATCTGAGAGCGTTGTCTCATGCTCACGGTGCTGTGACAAGCCGAGGTCAAGGGGTCGCGCCTCCAGGTGATGTGTTTCCATAAGGCCGTGCAGAGAGAATGCACATATATGGTGTGGTCTTTATTTATTGCCAGCTCTTTAACTGGAGGACTGCAGACTCTCCTCCTTCTGTAAGCTCTGCACCTCTTCTAAAGTGCTGAATCTCTGTGTCTGCCTCTTCAGAAAATGTGGGATTTAAGCGTCTCGGATATTTGAAGAGCATTATGATTTTATCTACCATATGCCAACAGAAAAAGTTATAATGTGATTGTGTTGGGTTTGCAGTCCTCTGCAAGTTAAGCTGAATATACCATGAACCAAAGTAGTAATCTGAGAACGTTTAACTTCAAATGTTTGAGAGGTCTGGACATTGTCAGATGAACTTGACAGTTTGCAACACAAAAGGGTTGTATGCTTTAGCGGGTTGCCGAACAAAGCGGGAAATCAGGAACGATTCAGTGTCCTTAACATGTTTCCTATGTAGACGGGGGGCCCCTAGTGACCCATAACACAAACACAGCTTTATCTGAAAGCTTATCATCCAGCCAGGGGTCCCAACGCAGTGCTTCCTCTGTCTGCCTGACTCTGTTGTAGATATTGGCACTGTCAGTCTATAGCTACATCCCACACATTTATCTGTTGGCTAATGAACTCCTTGGACTTTTCACACATAAACTGAAAGAGAAAGGGCAACGAAAACAGAGACTGTTGTATAGAAAAGAGAGCAGATTGGGCCCTGGACTAGGTCCTTCATATAATGACACTTCAACAGAGCAAGCTCCATTTGTCACTAGAAGAGCATTAGGGAAAAGGTCCAAACACCTATTGTATGTCATCACTCATTTTAACACAGACCTTTTCTCATTCATGCAGCCTTGTGAATTCAGAAGCTACTTTAAAGCTGCATTATACAATATTTTCATATTAACAGCAGATCAAATGTGTAATGGAAAGCAGTGACTTGTAGTGACGAACCAACAGAGAATTATCGTTTCCCAGGAGCATATTAGCAACGTTCAGCTTATTGGACCCACTGTACGCTAGCCTGGTCCTACCAGACTCTGGTACATTTCATTTGTACAGAGAATCTGGCCTCTCTCCATTGACAAGTGTTAACTTCCTTGAAGGCGGGTACTCTGTTGAAGTTTAAAACTATCGCTAACGTTTGGTCGTGACATATGTCATGCGCATGTGCAACAAGAGGGGAGACCGTCAAGGCTTATTTTTGGCATTAGCATCGCTAGCGTTAGCCTTAGCCAACTCTTTCACCACTAACGGAGTGAGCTGGAAAATCAAACTTTTCCCGAACCCCGTGGGGAGGAGGGCCACAACATCATGGCCACCAACAAAACTCAGCAAAGATTGTTCTTGCTCGGGCTTTATCTTCTGGATATTCGGCAGCGTTGCCACAACGGACCGAATGGCTTCGCTCGCATCTTTCTAGTGCACGGCCTCAACGTCATCGTTCTCAGCCACTCCCTCTGTTCGCTGACTGGACCGCCAAAAATTTGGCTGGAGAAAACCGAAGATTATACGGCGAACCCAGACGTAGTACTGAAGGGAACTGAAAATTGAGCGTAAGTACATATGAGGGCGAAGCCAGGCTAACTGTACGCTACCATAGCATCAAATGGTAGACAGACAAAGTTAGTGACTAGCTTAAGCCTTTAGCAGCTAACAAGCCAGATTTTTCCCTCTGGAGTTGTCGGAGTCTGAAACAAGAAGAGTGAATATTGGACTTCTATTCATCAGGTGGCCAGAAACATGACACCAAATCAATGCTATCGTTGCTCTGTGTCTGTTTAATTAGCTAGCTGTTTGCTAACGTGTTTGCCATAACAACTTGTCAAGATAATTATAAATGTCAATGTTGTGTCTACAACTTGTTCTACTGCCCCCATGTGGCCAAAAACTAAAATAATGCTACTTTAAAAAGTAGAAGGTAAAAGCTTTATTTTCAAAAATGTTTATAGGCCTGTGCTATAAAAGAAAGGGAGGCAAATGTCATGAGCAACATAAACTTTCAAATCTATGCTCTCGCACAGATGAGGCTCCACGCAAACCACGGTGGTTTAAATTTGGGAGTCGAGGCGGCGGCTCAGCTCGCGGCCCCGAGAGGAGTAAGCATTCCCTCTGACAATAAAAGAAGCCAGTTGCCTTTACACCCGTGGCCGACACTATAAACACCAGTGTCGCCGTAGTAAATGTCAGGCATAGGTAGGCACTGCACACATGACTCACGCCACTGTATACAAATTCCCAAGATGCTATCTATCTTCAGTCCTTCTCTGACCCGGGAATGGCCCTTCCTCCTTTGGCTGCTTCCCTCCTTTAAGGGTAACACTGTGCCTTGACGTTGACACTTTTCTCTCGTCTCCAGTGTTGTTCTGCAGGATGTGAGATTCTTGACAATTGTCCCTCTCAAGGCTCTGGAAAAAGCGGCTGGTAAAATGTTTCACCCTCACATCAATCTGTTTGATTTGTTTTTGTCAACTGCACATCCATGGCAAATCTTGAGAAAGCAGAGAGGGGGCTGTTTGACGCCAGCTTTCTCCCAGGGGTCTGCAGGGTCTAATTTGGTCAGACCAACATTGTCCAACATTGTGGTCAGATCAAAGACTTGTGTACGATTTTGGTTTGACATTTGATGTCCAAAAAGCTCCCCACTTCCTTTTTCCCATGTCATGTCCCTTTCCCATACCCTGAACCTAAGCTCCTCAGCCCCAAGCAGCGCTGAACTACACGGCTTCTGTGGTTTGACTCGCCACAAGCTTAAAAATTAGGTTTGATGAGACCAAGGTACAGTGAGTTTGTGTAGTTTGGTGTAAGCCGTCAGCCTGTAATCCAGGGGAAATTAATGCTCTGCACTGATCGCTGCCAGACAGCATAATAGTTGATGATACAACCTTGCCCCCAGCTGAGAGGACAATGATGTCACACTTAAAATGTGTAAATAACTTCACCAACACTAGAGGGTGCTGTTGTGTAGGGATTTAGAAAAGTGGATGAGGAGGAGATTTCCAGTAACCTGGCCACTGGGACTACACTACACAGGATTGTATAATTCAGCATCGTCAGTGTAGGTTAAAATCTAGCTAAATGTTATATGTAGCTGTGATTTGGCTCCTCTTAGATCCTTGTGAATAAACAAATTATAATATTTTCATCGTTCTCAAGATGGTTTATAAAATGGGTGCAATTTATCACAATTTCCAGAATAATCCATGTAAAGAAACTAAGAAAGATGTTGCTACTGTATTCTGATCTTTCCCCTTTGGTTGGTAGCAGAACAGTGCTGCTGCTTCTTGTGGTTTTTGTTGTTCAGACAGCTCTTCCTTCTCTGAACATGCAATTTCCAGTATGTAGTATGAAGAGAGAATCCATTCACTCGTTCCAAATGTTTCAGATTTTAACCATGTTTCGTTTCTTATACACAGTTTAGGTGGTAGATAGCATTAGAGTATGACATAATCTCTTTTAAATGCCATGTTTTTATTCTGGGCTTTGTGTAATGAGGTTTTATTAATTGTTTTGACGTCTGTTGACTCTACTGCTGTCATAATAAAAGAGGCTTCTGTGTAATGTCACAACTCAAAGACCAAAACAACTATGGTGTGCAGAAAAATGATTTATGAATATAGTTGCATCTTATTCAAATATTTTAATGTGACAATTAGGCATGGGCCGGTATAATTCTGACGGTATGATAACCTTCAGGAAAAATATCACGGTATTGCAAATAATAAATGTCTGTGTCATTGAACACAATGCATTTTATTTTAAACACACTGCACACTGGCAGGGAGAGGAATTTCTCAACTGCACTTTCTCTCCTTGAAGACTCATATAAAACAGCTCATACCTTAGGAACGGTATGACAGAAAAGTGTAGTGGTTTTGAAACCGTGACTTTCTCAAGCATGGTATACCTTGAAACCGGTAACTGGCCCATGCCTAGTGACAATAGGACTCTATTGCAAAGCTAGGCAGCTCCTTCATCATTCTAAACTAACTGCCCACAACATCTCATCTCTGTCAACAGAGAACCCTTCACGCTTAACGCTTTAGTTTATGTCTCAACCATAATCCTCTCTGTTTTGCTCCTTGCTCATGCTGAATCTTCACTCTATCACACTGCATTAACAAACTTCAACAAATGTATAAGCTTGTCTAATGTATATAGCATGTTATCATATGTTGTAGTAGCTTATAGGCCTGTTTATATTGTATTCTAGTATATTCTTTATATTGTGTATTCTATATATTTATAGACAATGCTTAGGTTTTGTCTTGTATTCTGTATTGAGCTATACCTTTTTTAATTTGTAATTGTATGCACTATCTATCTATCTATCTATCTATCTATCTATCTATCTATCTATCTATCTATCTATCTATCTATCTATCTATCAGAAAACAGTCGTTTCATCTTTTTCAACAGCCTGGACTTCATTTTGTTTGCCATCAGCATCTTAAACTTCTTCCATTACATTTCTAGTGGTAAACACGGTCATTTCCACTTATTAAATTACCATTTCCTATCAAGAAACATCTATTTCTATCAACAACTACAAATCTTATTAAACAAAATGTAAAATGGAGGTAGAGCGAGAACAACTGTCGCAAAACCCTACCACAAAGCACGTCAAAGTGTCGTACCCCTGATAGCCCCTGATATTCCGCGTGTGAAACCCCATCGGTCTCTCCGTACGGCACCCTAGCTGAAGACGGTATGTTTGTCAGCCTGATCCTTTAAAATGGTACAAATTATACGTATTAATTTGTTTCTAATGTAACTGTGGCTCCCTGTGTGTTTCAGAAACATGCCAGCTAAAGGTCCTTTGCAGTCTGTCCAGGTTTTTGGACGCAAAGTAAGTAAAATATAGAATTTATTCCACGTGTGGTGTTGTGGCTACACTGTCTTGCTAGCGCACATTAGCTAAAGTAGCTAACATGATGTGGTGCGGTGTCTAGTTTTACACTGATATACCCGAGCAATGATAATGTTATGTTAGGCCTATATAGATTTACACGTCATGAAACGTAGTTTGAAGTTCCATAACTGTTGTACACGATCATAACGCACCTGTATAAAGTGTTGGTGGATTAGATTATATAGCAAGCTAACGTAACTAGCGTAACGTTAGCTAGCCTGGTTGCTAGCAATGGTTGGGCTTCTGATACTTTAGAAAAGATGACGTTAGTTTTAGCTCTAAACTGTCTCCTGATACAAACATACTAATTCCTCACTGAATTGGAAATGTTAGCAATGCTAATCGATAACACGGCCCGAGAAATGACGTGTTCTCAACAACAAAATGTTTAAATTAAAACCGTAAGCAATGCCTATTACTCGTTTAGCCTGGTGTGTGTGTGGGTGTGAAAATGCAGAGTTAAATAAATATTTCAGTTGTTTTTGACCGTAACGTTACCTGATTTTTGTTTTTAATAGAAAACCGCCACAGCAGTTGCCCATTGCAAGAGGGGGAATGGCCTGATCAAGGTGAACGGCAGACCCCTGGATATGGTGGAGCCTGCCACCCTCCAGTACAAGGTGAGTCCCCGTGAGAAAGGTGGTTAACATCGGGCTGCACATGGCGGATGAGGGCATCTTTAATTGAATGGGTGCAGTGACAAATGATGAGCAGTGCGGCATGGGTGTCAGTTGTGACCTGTCCTCAACTATGCATTTCAAGACAATGCAATGTGGAAGCGTAATGCTCTTCCTGGCCTAGCAGCCGACAACAATATTATACAAAATTGATTTTGAAGGAATTTTATTTATTGCAGATGATGGCATAAATCTCTTAATCTTAGTCTCTTAAACAAATTCTTTGACGCTAGTAGGGATTTAGAAACTTGCTCCAAGAAACGGCAGTATTCTGTAAACAGTCGGTGCTCTCAGTATACTGTAGAACACCTGTACACCTACAGCTATCCTGGTCACCATGATCGTCTGTCTTTAGTCAAATGTATGGTTGACCTCAATATTTACCCTCTTTTTAGCTTCTGGAGCCAGTGCTGTTGCTGGGCAAGGAGCGTTTTGCTGGAGTTGACATCAGAGTCAGAGTGAAGGGTGGTGGACATGTTGCACAGGTCTATGGTAAGCAGAATTTTTATTTTATTTTTTTCTAAAATGAGATTGGTGCTTCATATTTATCCATCAGCAGTTATTGTGTCTTAGGTTTTATCACGTTTTCTGATATTTATTGTTTACTGTCTTCCAGCAATCCGTCAGGCCATCTCCAAATCCCTGGTTGCCTACTACCAGAAGTGTGAGTATTACATTTTGTTCAGTGCACAAATATAACTCATGCTTTTGTGAAAATTATTACTATTAAATGTTCCCACAAAATGAACTGAGGCCAAACAAATGGGAAGTGTTTTACATTAAGTGATGTGCTTTATAAGCACACATTGCATTTCAGGACAATAGATGTCAGTATTTGTTTAAAAGATATTTTTGAAATGCGTTCTTCATAACAAACTTGCTTGCTTAAAGTAGTCTCCTGTAAGGTGGTATGACCTGCTCACTGATGGTAACATTGATCCATCGACGTTAACTGAGGCTACAGATCTGAGGGCATCCTCAGTAGCTGACAG
Organism: Perca fluviatilis; assembly: GCF_010015445.1. Lineage (NCBI taxonomy): Eukaryota > Metazoa > Chordata > Actinopteri > Perciformes > Percidae > Perca > Perca fluviatilis. The sequence continues at coordinate 8,428,626 of NC_053134.1, forward strand.
GTTGTCAATAAGAAAGCAGGCTAGTTTTTCTTAAACTACAACACAGCACTCAAAAAGGATACTTTCAAAGCCAAAGCATCAGGAATACAATCAAGTTATTCTGAAGTGGAAGGCTTAAACTTGCTGTCTTAAGAACTATTTGTAATGTTAAATTTGTTGTATAAGGAATAAAGGAATGATGATATATCGAAGCAAGTAAACAAAACTTTGGCACAGTGAGCAGTACCCAAGACAGATAACCGATAAATATGGAGTACAGGACATGAGCTGTCAAACACTGATTTCCTTGTTCTCAGAGAAACTTCCTGGTCACGGGACACTTTCTAAACAATTTGTTTTCCACTTTTGTGCATTCTTACTGAATGGATCATTTCAAAAGGGTTGACACTTAAGAACAAACAGCCTAAATGAGAAAGAAACAAAGTTCTTTTTGTGTTACAGAAGATCACTTGGATGTGGAAATCTGAATGTCCATACTACAGTGTTTACTGCATTGTACATTGAGTATTCTGTACAAACTTAAGTATGTAGAATGTAGTAGAGATGTTCCTCCGATAATGCCTAAAATACTGAAATCGGGAAGTACTGGAGTTTATGCACCAATCCGATACCACGTAATAAAGCCCTAAAGAAAATCTACGTTAAAGTAGTTTATTTGTTCTTTTTCTGTTATAACTGACTGTCAAACTGGATAATATAGGAAAGTTCTGTGGCATTCATTGTTTGAGTTTGTTCATGTTTCACAAAGAGTTTAACATGAGCCAGACCGACAACAAAGATAGAAATAATATCACATCCATACAAGCAATAAAGCAATAAATGGTATGGGACCATCTCTAGAATGTAGGAACACTTTGGATAGAGAAGAACTAGCAGAATAACCTCAAGTGTTTATTTCCTTACGCAGATGTAGATGAGGCCTCCAAGAAGGAGATCAAGGACATCCTGATCCAGTACGACAGGACCCTGCTGGTTGCTGATCCACGTCGCTGCGAGTCCAAGAAGTTCGGTGGACCTGGAGCTCGTGCCCGCTACCAGAAGTCCTACCGTTAATCCTGTACATTTTCTTAATAAATTGGAAGAACACAGAATTTGATGTCATTTTTGAATTAATAGGACTGTACAGAAGGCTTGCCCACAACCTCTCTTCCTAGTTTTTTTTAATGAGCAGGGATGCTTGAGTTGAAACTGGATTCAACAACAAAAGTACAAAATAGTTGTTTTTCTTGGTCACATAGCACAAAGACATTCCCACACACTGACATGATGTTATGAATGCCAAGAAATGAACAATGATTATATTGACTTTTACATTTACAACATGAATTTATGTTTCTAGACAGACTGAGCCAATGTGCGTTTTTGAGGGACTCAACTGTTTTGATTGCCCCCTTCATTGAGCAACATCGCCTGAAACGAGGCCATGGGATCTGTAACTGAACTTGACATTTTGAAGAAAAAAATTACCTACAGGAGATACAGTGGAAGTGAATTGAAACTACCATTGAATTCACATAAAATGTTACAATAATGGTCTAAGAAAAACAGTCATAACATGGATTAATATGATCTATATTGCTATATGCTAATTATCAGTTATGTAAATTAGTGAGAGCAGATTTGCAAATGTTAAAATGGGATTTTTTTTAATCACTTCAGCGTATTGCATCAATAATGGCTTTGTTCCATTCAAGTGCATCAATGAGTCAGCATACACCAATAGTCTGCGAGACTCTTCAGTCTGTGAAGTAAGGGTTACCTGCACAATATCAAGACTGAAACCTCTGAAGTAGCCAAATGGAATTCAGCCATTATTTTATCGTTCATTCACACATTCTTCATCTACTGTGACATGTCATAAAGGCGTCTATTTATTGGATGTGCAATGGGAATCATTAAATCAGCAATTAATATTTACATTCATTTTTCAAATAGACCTGTTGCTTTTTACATTCACTTTAGGTTTGTTTTTTACAAGCAGTCACACTTTTTTAAAGTGTTCTCAGCATCTAGTTTTGGTCTTTATGATTACCATATTTTACCAGCAGAGGGAGCCGGAAGACTGATGAATCAATGAGGCAAAGACATTTCCTTACCAGCAGCCGTTAGAAAAATTGGCTTGCTGCCATTTCATAAGTCACAGTCCTATAAATATGTGATTAATGAATACACACCACTTTGCAATTCCACACTGTATCCCTTTTTGCAAAAATGCCTCTGAGCAAGCCACATAAATCCTTGCTTGGATAAATAAAGTCCAGCAATGCTACTCAAGCTGACTTTGCTTTGATCAACAACATATAGAGAAACACTGATGTTGACTGTTGTTCCAGGCCTGTGTTGGCTTTGTTATTAAAGTCGGCTATTGTAACCAGGCAGCATGCCCCACTGCTGATTTGATGGATGCTTTTTCACTCAGACATTTCAGGTGTGAAAGTGAGTAATCCTTGCCCAAATTTCATTGTTCTGGTTGGAGGTTTTATTGTATTTTTTTCAGTCCTTTCTAACCTGATAAGAATACCTTGCACAGATGATCTACACTTAACTCCCAACACAATAAGAGGCCATTTCCTCATCAAATCGCATCATTCCTTGTTCATTTTCTGCTGATAGGTTGTTACTGCTATCTGTTTTTTCTGTCAGTGCTGATACACAAACACCCACTCCACCACAACAACAGAAGTGTAATGAGGTGACCTGAGCTGAGGCCCAGATGTTGTTGGCCTCTCTGTGGGCAGCCAGCAGCAGCCGTTCCCGCTCTGTGTGCTCCTGGGGGGATCAGGCCTGTGTAACAGCCCTCCAATAATCAACACAGCAGGGAAGCCCACGCCCCACTGCTACTGTTGTTTACTACTGTTTATTCTCTGCCCCTGCCTACCGCCTCACCTCTAGGCCATAATGCTGCGTCGGTGACATTCTGTGCCTGTGGATATGGCTGTTTGTGTCAGTTTTTTCTGTCTGATGGGAAAAAATTTTATTCCTCAAAATAATGCTTGTATATCATGGCTTAAGTAGGACAGGAATGTGTAAAACAACTGTCATAATATCAAATACTGTCCTTTATTTACAATAACTGAAATAACACAGTAATACATCCTTAAACCTGTTAAGGCTGAAACATGTTTTTTCCGATCATATTCACGTAACCAGCACCAGGTATTACTTTCAAGTAAGCCACCCGTTAGAATGGGTATCTATGTTGTAACAAATGGCTTTGTTAATGGTTAATACATAATTTACTAATGTTTTGTTAAAAATGCATATTTAAAAACAACTTTTGGGTTGCCAGGTTAGGAAAAATCCCTCTTGTTGGTGTTTATTGTCTGCCAGTCTGATACTTTATTCTACCAGGCAGTAGACCCCACCAATGTTCACTGGTCCACTATCTTTAATGTGACTATTATCGCCATCACACCCCCAACCGGCCCTGTCAGACACCGCCTACCAAGAGTCTGGGTCTGCCGAGGTTTCTTCCTAAAAGGGAGTTTTTCCTTGCCACTGTCGCAATAGCCACTGCTAATGCTTGCTCATGAGGGAATTACTGGAATTGTTGGGGCTTTGTAAATTATAGAGTGTGGTCTAGACCCACTCTATCTGTAAAGTGTCTCGAGATAACTCTGTTATGATTTGATACTATAAATAAAATTGAATTGAAATTGAATCAATGGACCGTATGGCTTTTAGCCTTCTAAGAAAGGGCTGCAGTCCATTTATTAACTATTTCTCAACATTTATAACTGCAGACTTGATGATGTATGAGTAAGTACGAAACTCATGAGCATTTATTTATGACTTGACTGTCCAGCATGGGAGATTGTTATGGATTGTTATTAAAGCTCTAAATTAACACATTGCTTGCCTTGTGAGAAAGTGATACCGGTTACTAGTTGCTATCATGCATGGCTGCAGGAAATTAATTAATAAAGTGAAATGTTGGTGCAGTGTGTGGTTTAATGTAATTTGTAGTACTGAATGTAACACATAAAAGGATGTGTGCAACATGTTGGCACCTGTGGTCTGTTTTCCTCCCTCTCAATAACAACAACATTGTGTATCTACTTTTCCAGTAAAAAAAAAAAAAAAAGACTCAGTAATTCCTTTGGCATTTAAATCTTGTTTAATTAAGTGTGCAGGGTTTATTCCTTTTGCATGCACACACGCGCACACACATACACACACACACACACACACACACACACCGAACCCAGCACCTAGCACCCGCCTTTCCTCTGTTAACACCTCTGCCTCTCTAGGTCTCAAAAATCCCACAAACACTGAGGTGTTAGGCCAGGATGCATTTTGTCATCACTTGCACTTCATCCCACCACCTCTCCTCAAGACGCCTCCAAGAACACACACTCTGCAATTTACCCTCAAAAGCATGCACAAAAAAATAGGCTTCAAGCATAACCTACAGTACATTTGTTTTCAGCCTACTCTCTCTCTGCAGAAACAGAAGGAGAGAAGGAGGGATGTTCATTAACATATATAAACCGCTGCTCTCCTCCTCCCTGCAGCGGTCGACTCCTCGTCGAGCTTCATTGCCATGAATGAGTAAACAAACAATTGGTTGAAGGTGCCAGTGGCTGGGTATTGGGGGACAGTAGTAGGCAGCAACAAATGTTGGCTTCAGTGAGAGGAAATGCAGCTTAACCAAGCGACGCGCCGCTGTTTGGGCCGAGAATGATAATGAGAGGCTCCTGCTTAGCTGTGGCATTGTCCTTGAGGGGAGGTGATCCATGAGCATGTGTGTTGTTTGAAGGAGGAGGAATGTCTCCACTGAGACCAGAGCTGGATGTATTACATTGTTTTGTCTGCTCCGCCAACGGGAAGAATTCTAGTACCAATACCAAGATGATGCTTTTAGCGATACTTGGATTGCATTCTACCAATGCCATTTCTTCTCCAATCTCTTTTCCAAAAAAAAAACCCATCAGCAAAATCTATTCTCAAGTCTCCAAAAGTCTAAACACATTTTCTGCTTTACACACATTTTGCAATTCAAAGTGGCACTTTCGAAATGCACTGAACACGGTTCTCTGCATAAGACACAACAATCTGACATAAAGTCACATGTTTGACATTTCAAAACACTGCCATTCAAAATGACACTACATGAGCTAATTGGCTAATATATGTGCCACCTGGCCAAACACCTGACTGGTTAATTGTTACCACTTCAATCAGAAGTAAGCTCTATGGTGCCTCTTTTTTTTATATATATATTTTTTCTGCAATTTTCTTTTTCAGTTTACTGTTTTTTGTGAGCATATTTTTGTTCAGACCAATGTAAATGTCTGCTGTGCATATGTTGACTTGTTTGGTGAAAAAAACAAAAATTTCAACAGCATGTGTGTGTATCTGCAAATATTTCTGTGCATGTGAACAATCTGAAGAATTTTCTACAATTTGAAACTAACTATTTTAGTATTATGGCAAAGCATACTAAAGATGAGAGTGCTTTTCATTATGCCCAACAGTGTGTAGTTGGTTAGACAAAAATCTGGTAATGTGAATGAAGTGTGTGCCATTTGGTGCAAAAGTTTGATTTTGATAATGCTATATCTGTAGTTTTGGTTGCATTGCTTCATTTTGCAGGATATATATGAGGTATTTTGCAGTTTGGGTGTGTGGTTTTGTGAATTGTGTTAAGTATTTTGATAAAACCAGCCTAGTTTGCAAAATTGTGTTTTAGCAATTGGAAAAAACTAAGTATTTTGATAAAACCAGCCTAGTTTGAAAAATTAGCAATTGGAAAAAACTGTAAGTTTAATTACTAATGTTAACTAGCATTTTAGTTATGTATATATAATAATAATAATTAGCCTGTGCCTATGTTATCTCCTCACATATACCTACACTCTCCGTCTCTGTAAGATTGGGAATGATTGAGATTTCTCTTGGCACAGCTACCAGAAGACTTCCAACTTTCAGACAGGTTGCTCACGTCACATTTACGTCTTCAAGCTCAGTTGGAGGCTGCTCAGTAACGCTCAGCCAGCACCGGAAAAGTGTTTCTAATATCCTTCACTGGTCTCCGTCCACAGCAACGGGATCTGTTGGTCCATTTCTTTTACTGCCTATGGGTAGATAATTGTGTGTAGTGTTTTGAAAAAATTGTTTTATGCAATTGAAAACTGAGTGAAAGGCTGAGAAATAGCTTATGGTTTTGGAGATTCGATGTGTAGTTTTGCACTTTGAGTTAGAGGTTTCAAAAATCGTGTGACATTAAAAGATTTTGTGTGTTTGCGCAGCTGATGGCTGTGTTTCACAGATTGGCTCACAGGTGTGGTCATATGACAGTCAGTGGTTTGGAATTGCAAGGAAGTGACATCATGATATACATCTGTGTCTAATGTATACAAGGGTGTTTAGTGTTTTGCAAATCACTGTGTGTATTGTTTTGCAAAGTGTGAGGCTGACATTGTGGGGCACATCTGGGCCAATGTTTTTCTCCTGGTGTGTAAGGTTTTGATCATTGTGTAAAACTTTTGATTTCAGTGTGTAATCGGCAAAAACTGTACTGGAGAGATGTCAGAAAGAGGCGGCTGCTCATGGACAGGTACCCCGAACAGTTGGGGGGGTCCAGTGCCTTGCTCAAGGGCACCGAGGCAGTGCCCAGGAGGCGAACTGGCACCTCTCTAGCTACCACTCCACACTGCGTACTTGGTCTTGAAGGCCTTGAACCGTTGACCCTCCAGTACCCAAGCCAAGTCCCCACAGACTGAGCTATAGTGCAACTCCTAAAATAAACCGTAGAAATAAAAATACATTTGCAGATAGCTTAGGCCAGTTACACACTGGCTGCGCGGCGTGAGCGTGTCAGCTGCGTGGCGTGTCCGTTTTTATTTCGACTCCCATGTTAACAGGTTAGAGCTTACACACTGCCTGCGTGACGCGCATGTCTCACAGGCACGGCGCCAAAAACGCGTGCCTGCTAGAAATAGAACCAACGCCTATTTTTCACGCGACACGCAAGCGTGTTGGAAGCGTTTTCAGGCAAAATAGAATAGGAAAAGATGTTTATATGTCGTTTAGACACGAATACATAATTAATAAATGACATGTTGATGTTTGAAAGTCTCTAGGTTTTGATTTAAATGCAGATATAAATGTAATTTAAACATTTCTGGTGTGTAAAGACATGCCGCCACGCAGCTGACACGCAACAGAAACGCCACGCTCACGCCACGCAAGCAGTGTGTAACCGGCCTTAGCTTAGCATAAAGATTGGAAATAAGTTACCAGGATCAGTAGCGTCCTAGATCCTCTGCTGGCTGCCTGTCAACTGTGCAGGCAAAGAAAGATACCCTACCCTAATTGAGACGATCTTGGACAGAATGTGTGGAATTCCCTGTTTTGGTATCTGATCTACACTGTGCTTCAGCAGCTAATGCAAATCCTGATGAATGACAAGACATTTATGTCAGTGTGTGTATGCTTATTAAAGTTGCGCTCTAGCCAGGATTCTTACAGCAGTTCCCTTTTTCCATCCTTACAGATGTTCAAATTTCCAAAACAACACTTTGAACGACTGCGAGAGACAACAAAAACAGCACTGCAGACAGAGAAAAACATATGTAAGCCCCGATAGTGTGCAAATGGTTCAAAGTGCTCTATCTAGACTTTAAAAAAAAGAGAAGTGCGAAGTCTGTGAACGAGGGTTTCCATGTAGAGAGCATAGTGATCATCAAGGCTTTCTCATTCATCTTGAGCCAAGCTTAGTGAGCAATCCTGCATGTATAAGTGTGTGTGTGTGTGTGTGTGTGTGTGTGTGTGTGTGTGTGTGTGTGTGTGTGTGTGTGTGTGTGTGTGCATAAGGCAGCTTGTTACAGGCAGCAACTGTCAACAATATTCAGTTTGGTCTTTTGTGTAACAGACACAAAGGAGGATTTTGGGCTTCAGAGTCATGTAAGATCATTCCCGGGGACCATTTGCTCACTAGTTTATTCTATCTTTGCAGAATCAGGAAAAGCAAATCAGTCTTTTGCTTTCCATGGTCATACTCTTTCCTACATACCTGCAAATGGCTGCTTTGTAGTTCTTGTTTTGTGCTTATCTTTTCACTTTCTGCGAAAGAACACAAGTTCACAGCCACCCGAATGTTTGAAATCAACATTTCAGAAGTCAGGCATGAATGCTAATGACAACTATAAAGTCAAGTCTCTCTTCTCTTTATTCCACAATCCCACGCTCCACTCAGTTTCACCCCCGCCTTTTCCCTTAAAATACCCTTCGTTACCGTCGAGGGTTGAGAGAGAATATTGAGCTGATGATGGATTCATCTCATCTGTTTCGCTCTGCACAAAGAGGCCTCGCTAACACTCCTCTCAGCCTGTTTTTGGTCTGAAAGCAGCCAGAAAAGGGCTCCATGTTACTGACCCGCTCTGTTAGTCACACTCTCTGCGGCCAGCATTGACTCATTCCCAACGCATTTAACCTAGACTTGAACTAAAGTGGAATTAGTCCCAGTGCGCTCACACCGCAGAACCTTTGTCTCCCATTAAAATCTGCCTCTACCCTGTACCCTTGCCTCCTTAAGTCTCTTTTTCTTCCTCCATCTTTGTGCAGGCAGCGTGGCACTGGACGTGGCCTGCACACAGGGCGAGCTGGGTCATGCAGGGGTTTCCCCATGAGAGCTCGGCTGTTACGCCCAAGCCAAATCGGGAGGTCATAGGCTACCTCACACACCCTTCAACCTTTACCCTTCAGCTCTGGCTTCGGTGCTCTGATTCCCTGTGACAACCTGCGGAGGACCTGCGGTGATCCCCTTCCTCAGGGGTCAGCGTGGCCAGCCAGGATCTATTTTAGTGAAAACACACAGGTCATACAAGAGAGCCTCACCTCCTGTGCCACAGGGGTGAGAAGATTATTAGAGTTCACAGTGCACCCAGACAGCTTTGAAGTATAGAGCTTATCTTTCATTCCTGCCACGTTTGTTGTTGTTGTTTCTTTTAAAGTCATGATTAAAGGAATACGTCAGGATTGGTCAACTTTACCTGAGAGGAGATGAGAATGTGTTCACCATCATCTGTGTGTGTCCCTTTTAGATTAATGGCTCTCTGGCTGGAGCTCCATGATCACACTTTGTCATTAAAAGCTATATTTAGTAATAATGAATCACTAGTATTATCTCAGCCAAGCCTTAATGTTATAATCATGAATATAATTGCAGTATAGGCTGCTTTTACTGCTGTGTTGTGATTTGGATGTTGTAAAGTGATGTTGTTCATATATACCTACATCTAAAAAAAAGTTTGTGAGTAATGTTTAATTGAAATGTGCCCTTGTCTGACAGGAGTGTCTCTGAGAGAGTCAAGTACATTTAAAGGATTCAGACATTTCTGACTTTATAATATATCTATATATATAATTACATATATATATATATATATATATATACATATATATATACAATAATTTTTGTGTGTGTGTTTTTTTAGGATTGACATAAATGGAGTGATATCAAGTGATATCAATCTTCTGCTCAGTAGATGAATATTACTTGATTGCTCCCCTAAAACATTTCTAGTAATATACTTGGCCAAATCAGCTTTGAATGTGATTTTCTGGAAGTTCCAGTCATATAATTAAAACACCAAAATCTATTTCTGACTAGGGTTATTGTATTTTATTTTGATAATAGTCACCTGTAATGGTGATGACAACAAGTAATCTTTTAACACTTAAAGGGATACTTTGCCAGTGTGAATCCAGCTCTGTGTCATCTTTGTTTGGGCAGTGTGCAGATGAACGGTGTTTGGCTTCCCTCCGTGGCGCCAGTGCATGGAGCTCCATGTGCTGCGGCCATGTAGGGAAGCCTTACACCGTTTATCTGCCCACACAAAGATGACACAGAGCTGGAACTAAATCAACAAAATATTTCTTTAACATACAGTTAAGAGCTCAATAAAAATGTTAGCATTGAGCCCAGTAAATTTAATTGTCCATGCTCTCATCACTTAAAGTCGCTATCTGTATAATTCAAATGTCTATTACATTGGCATCCGGCAGTGGTAATATTGAAAAAGAGAAAACTGTTTTACGTGCACAATTCTCACAAAGATTGTCTCATTTTTCAACAAACAAAAATGTACACCATCAGAATAATTTGAAAGTTGCTATGATCACATACAAAACTAAACATAATAACTGTAAAACTAGAAACATATTTTATCACTTAACATTCAGTAAAATGTTAACATCAGCAGCAGGGGGCAGATGAATTTTATTGTCGATGCTCTCATCACTTTAAGGGGCAAAGTTGGCGTATCTCCCAAAAACCTGTTGCACTCCTTTGAGGGATTTGACCTGCTAGTCAGCGTCACTAAGTGCTGTGGAGCACATGAGCTACTTGACTCGGACCTGTCAGGAAGTGTTGTGAAGAATGTTACCAAGAGAGAAGAGTGTGAATTGATTGCCCTCTGACTGCTGCCAAAACCGCGCTCGGTGTGCCATCCTGTGTTGAGTACGTGTGTGTTTCGGCCTGTCATGCCCCCTATATGTGGAGATGGGGGGGGGCATGGCTAAATAAACGGAGTAAAAGCTGTTGAAAGGGGCTGGACACTACCAGCACAAGAGGACTTGACATCCATGTGTTCTTGTTTCGAGACAGAGAGGGGGCAAGCGTGACGGAAGCAGGAGGCCCAGGTTGCAGCACCCCGCCTGGCTGCCAGAGCTCAGTCATAGGGCAAGGAATTGTGGGGAGGAGGAGGGGGCGGTAAACGGTAATGGAGGAGGGTGGTGTTAATATTAACTGCAATTCCAGACCTTCTACTACCAGTCTCTCTTCTTTTTTTTCCCCATTTCCAAAGCTCTCCAGCTAGCAGAGAGCTCTAAACCCCAACACCCTATCCTACTGCTACACACACAAGTATACACACATTCCAAGAGGCAGGGATGGGAGCGTGACAATCGGGAAACAACGGCTGTTAGTTACAGAAAATGCATTACGGCGTGGGCCCGGGCCGCAGAGCGAAGGAGAGGAAGTGGTGGGATTACACCGGGCTTGGACAAGCAGAGCACAGGGCTATTTCCTCCCCCTCTCTGTAGTAAACTGTTCAGATTTACAAGGCCTCCAGGGACAAGGGTACCCCATCCTCGTCCCGTCAAACCTCGACAGCTCCTGATTTAAAAATAATCCTAAATCAGCGCATGACAGTTGTCAGCAGGGCATAAGGAGGTCAGAGGAGCAATCGACTCAGGAGAAAAGACAAATCGCTTAATGTGACTTGGTTTTGTTGATAAGAGATAAACCTTGTGTGCACTGTGAATTTAAAGAGCCAACCTGTCTGCTGCAAAGTGCCCCCATTATTGGCTTGGACATTACACTTTTCCAACACTTCCATTGATTTTCTGAGCTTGGAATCTAAGACCTTGTATGTGACCAACAAGTTTTATATATTTGGAGCCGGTAAAAACATCGTACTCGTGATGGATTTTTGATTTACGACAGGTCTCTTAAGAGTCGACTTTCCAGAAGCAACGACAAAGTGTTTGTTATTCTCCACACTTTTAGAAGTAACAGGCACGTGACAAATATGTGTTTGCACAAACCTATGATCAAGATGGCAACTCCTGTCCACTTGCTTTGTATTGTGCATCATTGATGAAGCAAATTGTGCCGTTTTAAGTTTCAAACAGATACTTGTTCCTCACCAGTCTAGATTTTTAAGTCATGTGACTTGTGTTTTTAGGTACACTTGGCCTCATTATATTTGTCTTTATTCAAATCAATCTAAGAAGGGATGATCTCTCTTTGGTTGAACTGTTCACAACTCATATAACATATTCACACAGTGAGTTCGCAAGTAGACTTCTTGGGACTCATTTTTGTATTTTTCATCATCATTTTTGTGTTACTTTCACTAAGGAGGATATGTTTTCGGTTTGGTTTGTTTGAAGCAGGATTACGAAAACTAATACTAGTCCGATTTCCATGAAACTTGGTGAAATGGTGTAGCATGGGCCAAGGACGAACCCATTACATTTTTGGAGCAGATCCGAATCACAGGGCGGATACACCCAGACCTTGACGGAGGTCTGAGCTCTCTGAATGCACTTCTAGTTTTCTAGATTCTACTCATCGATTCAATTGATGAGATCTGGGAGAGAGGCAATATTGCTAAAAAGTCTGGCAGGGCAAGAAAGGAAAACTTTCAAGCCACATGGAGCCCCCAGTCTAACAGTGTCTCTCCTCCTCTACATCTGACACAGTGAACATATTTCTCCCTGTAGCCTTCGTAGCAGTAAATAATCGCATTTCACTATCTCCCTTCTCTCCTGTTCCAGCTACTGCTCCGTTGATGTATGTTTTTTTTTACTGTGGCAGCATCACTTCAAACCGGATGCGATCCGGCTGCCGGCCAGCCTCTCCTGTGATCACCGCAGGCCTCGGAAGACCCCTTCAACAGAAACAGGAAGCAGTTCATAGCGCAGGTCACGACCCCTCTCATTCAGCCCCATGAGTCAAGCAGGGCCCACCCCGGAGAAACACAGGAAAGTTCCGGTCCCATCAACAAGGTGTGGAAGGATATTCAGACAGGAGGAGGGAAAGGAGACTTCTTTCTCTCTCTCTCTCTCTTCATGTACATCTGTATGCATGTGTGTGTGAGTCAGAAGGAGAGAGGTGCACATCTGTTGAGCAGTAGCCGTGTAACATTATTACACACAAGGCCCAGAGAGGCGCACCTAAACACAACTACAGCTGCATCTAATACAAGGCTGCATCCACGGGAGGAAACTACTGCATGAGCTATTGAACAAATACTGAATGCTTGATAGGTCCCTTTAGACTTCTGATCAGTGGCCATAACACAGTCTATCACTAAAGGGTGGAGCATGTGTGTAGTAAAACAGGCTTTCCCAAACGTTTAGCAAAATCCACTGCTGCCTAACAACTTGTATACAGATCATCTTTTGAAGCATTTCATTTTAGAGTTACTGATGTGTTGTACTTGTGTTTTATGTAATGGGTTGGTGTTTTCGGTTACACTTTACTTGAAGGTATCTATATAAGAGTGACATGACACTGTCATGAACGTGTCATGAATATTATAAACAAGTCATAAACGTCGATGACATAATGCTTCTTTTAGTAAGTGTCATTTGGTTTTAGTCATGACATGTTAGGGTTAGAGTTAGGGTTAGGGTTAGGGTTCATGTGTCATGACTGTGTCATGACAGTGTCATGTGTTCATGACAATGTCATGTCACTATTATGTAGATACCTTCAAGTAAAGTGTTACCGTGTTTTCAATGTGTTTGATGAGACGTGACATGTAAGGCTGTGTCTGAAATCATTTCCCCATTCCCTATTTCCTAAATAACTACCACATTGTTTACTCTATATTGAGATTTTTTTTTTAGGTGTAGTAATTTAACTTTTTTATGTTTGTTAAATGTAAGTTTCACACTCAGAATTTTGGACAATCAAATAAAATGGAGGACAGTAAATATAATGCACTATATAGTAAATAAAGAGAGCTTTAAGATACAGCCGAGAGTTTTCAGACACAGCCAAAGTGAATCTCTGCGATGCAACTCGATGAGATGTGATTAAGTGACTAATTAATTGGAATAATGCAACATTCTGTAACATAAAGATCATTGCATGTGACTTGGACTAATTTAACTTGACATAATGCAACACCATACATAATGCAAGATAATATGACTCAATGCAAGTCCCCCACGTAACACGACATGACTGGACTTGGGGAAACAAAAACACATGCAGTAGAATAACAACCTGCCTTATTTATAACCTCATGATGCAAATGAGTAGGGATGGAAACGTCAGTGTCCAACCAAATCAGCAGAAATACAGTGGCTTTTTGCATAAATACTTTATTAATTAACTATTGATGTTATATTTTATTATGAATGGAACTCTACTGGATGTGGTCTTTCTCTCGTAAAAATGTTTTTCTTTATTGGACAAAAAGCACAAAATAAAGTGTGCACTTTGCTGACTGAACTGTACTGCAAAATAATCACATTCCCAATGTCTGATGTTTATGGAGAGTTGGACGCTTTAATAGTCAGTTATGGATGCAGTTTTAAATGTACACCGCTTCAGTCAAAATGTACATACAAGAAAATGTACTCAAAGTCAAATGTTCCAGCTTTCAAGGAATAACAATACACTAAAAAGCTACTTAGCTACAGTAGACAGTACAGTTACTATAATTTCACTGTATAAGCCCACATAAATAAGAGACTTGCTGAGTTGATGTTTTTGTGCCAAAGATTCAGGCTTTTTTGGCCAAACCAGAGAGCTGATGTCATGGGAGCTCTGTTAATGTTCATGTTAGACCACATCTGATATTTCACTTTAATAGAGGGGTGTTAATGGTGAAGGGGAAGCAGTAGAAACATGGGAGAGAGAAGGGAGAGATTATTTGGCTGAACAAAGAGAAGTTTTTTTTTCTGCCTGTGTCCAAATAAAAATCCCTTATATGTTTCTACTCAATAGCTACCATCAGACCCCAACATTATTCCTCTCTGCTGATTTCAACTTCTAAGATCTATACTTAATATCTTCCTCCATGTGAGTCATAATTATTCAGCCTTCCCAGACATCTCTAACCTCTGGCATGTTTATAAGTGTCCCAGATAAAATTGTGAAATCAGTACTTAGCAACAAGGTCATTACACATTATAAGAATATTAGAAATGTGTTGGCTTTATAGAGCAGGCATGCCCTTTATACCAGTTAAAGACACACTTACCAATATTTGTTTATATTCACAGTGAATCAAATGACAAAGGGCAATCTGACAAAAGTCACTCTTGGTGACAAACCCACCAAATTCTGCTATTCTCCTTTAGGCTCTTTCAACTGTTTTTGATTGCAGTTTTGTCTTTGCTGTCATTTCCAACAAAAGCAGACAGTGGAAAAGACAAATTTAGCAACTATCTGGTGAACATAGTGGAGCAAGTAGCAGCTAATGAGATATTTGCCCCAGGAGTTGGTGGAGACCAAAACAAAGCTAAATGGAGAAAGATTATTGGACTTATATTCATCAGGTGTAAATACACAAATCTAAATAAATGCTAATGTTTCTCCCATAGACATATGACAGTGTATATATGATAGTGCTAAAAGACTTTAGCTAAGCTCCATGTTCCAGGCAAAGAGTCACTTTCCTCAAAAGTCGATCATCAATATAGAAGACATGAAAGTAAAGTTGAGGCATTTTGTTCCTGCTCTGTGCTAGTTTATACCTAATAACAGCTGCTTAACTTACAGAAAAAAATGGGCTTTAGGATGTGCGTTAACCCATGTGTTTGGTTTCTAAACACAGTTTGCTATCTTGGGTCACGTTGGCTAGGCTTGTTGAAAAATATATTTCCCAAAATCTGATTAAGAGTGGGAAAAAAATACTAACGTTACACTAAATTCTAATGGCATCCAGGACTGGCTTCTAAAGCCTGAGACACACTAAGCCGATAATCGGCTGGCGGACAATCTGGCGAGGTCAGTGACTGGAGTCTGTTCGGTGTGTTCGGTGCCATCAAGGGGCCATCAGCCTACATTTTGGCCGATTTGACACGTATAATCGGCGGGGCGGACACTGCCGGCAGTCGGACTCAAATGACCCATCCCCGTAATAGGGGAGTGGGACTGAGCGTGACTAGAGTCTCTCAAAATCTGACGAACATCTTTTAAACTGACCTTTGTTGAGCTGAAATGAAGACAGATTCAGCAACTGCACGGCCTATTTCTCGCTTAAAATGTTTTCAGAAACACGTTTCGGTGAACTATTTTAGTACAATATGAGATCGTATTCTGATCGAGCCGCCATGACAGTCTGTATTTGAATTTCTGGAAAAACCAGACCCACGTGATGCGTTCGTCCAATCAGCTGCCGGTTTTAATTTTTTGACAACAATACAGATTAGCGCCGCCTGCTGTTATAGAGACGTATTACGTCTCGTCGCTTTGGTGTGTTCCGAGGCACTTTTTTGACCAACTCGGGGAGCATGTCCGGTGTGATGTGCTCCTTGGCCTCGGAGGTAACATAAGCTAGTTAGCCAGGCGTGCTAAAGTCTGCAGCATATGTTAGAGCAGATAAACACACTGTTTAATCTATTCCTTACACTTTTGCTTGTTTCTTTGATTTTGGACAGGCTAAAAAAGACATTAAACCATTTAAAAGCTGGGTATCACTCCCACAGATTAATGAACACCGTTGCAGCATGTATGTTGAGAAACCTGCTGTGCCTAGTTATGGTTGCTAAGCTATTGGGCAATCAACTTTATAAGATGATGTCAATGTTGTGTTTCCAACTTGTTCTGCTCGTTGTTCGGTGATTTTTATGAAAAGCACACACTCCACGCCTGCTCAGTAATTCTATCCTCTATCTGCTTTACGGTGATGAGAATCATCTTTTTAACAAAAAACTAAGTATTTTTCCTGTTGAATTTATCCCTTGCCAGTTCTGGTATTTGTCCTTTCGCCAGCTGTTTTCTTCCTGAGGTAAATCTCTATAAATCAATGGAAGTTAATCTGCTGAGAAGATTGTGTGCTCACTCTGGCTATGGGGGCACTCTATCTCCATTGGTTACAGAGCATCCATCAAGTGCTCAATGAAGGCCCTGCAGAGCAGTGACATCCCTATCCCTTCTAACCCCATCACCCCAACCCACCCCCAAAACCCCTCCTCGCACTTCGCATATTCTTCTCCAGATAATATGGTTATGAAGATCGATTTATTCCGAAGAGATAAAGCACGATAATGTAAAGAAATGTATTGTATCAGTTGTTATCTGTTGTTACACTCCATATCCGCTTTTTCTTTATCTGGATGTCCTCTTGGCCTGCCTGCGAAACGATTCTTCCTCCAGCACCGTCTCAAGGGCGGCAGTGGCTCGCTGCAATGGAAAGTCGATCTGATTGCCCTGTCATTTATCATGTAACTTTAACTCCGGGGGCACAGTGGAGTGAAGTGAAGACTTCTTCTCGGTGATATAAAGCTGGCTGCATGGGTGCAAATCATCTTTGTACTCATTGCAGGGGGAGATGGGTTTTGAAATTCCACACATTCTGTCCAGGAGTGTCTCTGTGGATATAACTCACCTAGCACAATGGTTTCAATAACACATGCACGTACACACTTATATGCAGATACACTCATCATTTGTCATACAACTCTGTAGAGTACTGTATCACTGTAATTGAAAAGTTTCAGGGTATACTGTATGTGAGAAAAGGCAGAAGAGGTAAAGGGGGAGTTGTGACCCTTGGGGACCAAAGTCATTTCAGAAGTGTTTGACAAATAGAAGAAGAGACAGAAAAACAGGGAGTAGAAAGACAAAAGGAGAGCGAGACCTTACCAAAGGTTTCCTGGGTTTGAACCCCGGATGACCCTGTTGTGTTTACCCAGGTTGACCCTCCCTTATTACCCACCATGCCAGACCTCTTTCCTCTGCATCTACCAACATTTTCCAGGTGAGGACCTTTGTTGACAAGCAAAATATGTCCAAATGCGATGACAAATGTTGAAATAATACACCCAGGCCTTTACAAGCGTATTCTGTTGAGTGACATTAACACCAGCTACCCACCAGGTACCTTGTTAGCTCCGGTGTTTCATACTAGTATTATTTGAAATATGAAAGAAATAGATTGTGTAACATTTCTTCAACTAAAGGGGATGTCATTTTAACCAAGCATGGCGAATTGGTTAAACCAACCTTTTCAAAATTTGATAAATGAATTTATGATCTCATCATAGAAACAACTTGACCTCAACATATTTCAGCATTTGGAATGGCTGAATGTGAAAAAAGGATTAGATTTACATGCAAATAGAAGGCATGTGTCTCCTTGTCTCCTGAATGTACATCCTGTTAAAACTAAATAATAGGATTGGGCATTCCACAAGGCTGTACTCTTTAAAAGTAGTGAGTAATATGATATGAGTTATGGAGGAATTTAAGTTTGACTTAAAGGGAGTCTAAGTAAAACATGTGATTTCTAGTTCATGCATGCCTATGAGAGAGCCATTAAACACACTTGTGTACATGATAATACAAGAAAAACGTTTTTTTCGTTAGTTATTTTTTGTGCTGTGGTAGCATTGATTTGATGATTTGCACCTGCAAATCACAATATCAGTGCTGTCATACTAACATTGCTGCAGTCACATACGGTCCACGTTCCTTAATATTTTGTCATTTTCAAATTTGAATTTAAATTGGCCTCCATTAGTCAAGAAAATTCTTCAGCCTGTGGGATTATCCACATTTTTATGACACAATGACCCACTTGACACTGTGTGCTGCCTGTTTCAGTGCACGGTGGGTTTGTGTACGTGGTCGCGGCGGGCTAATTCTTCTTCATGTTGTGGTGCTCCTGGTGGGCTCAGTATTCTGACATGTACAGACTCAGCTGCTGTGTTGAGCGTCTTCTTTCTAGGGGGCTCAGGAGGCTGCTTTTGAAAGCAGGCCAGCGGGGACCACACGGGGAGAGGCAATCAGGGAAAACATGTCTGACAAACACAACCAACAACCACTGACGTTGCCTTTCATCTTCCTCAATCCAGTACAGAGAAGGTGGGAGGAGCATTGAGGACAGCTCTGGAATCAGGACTAAATAAAGACTATAATGATGAATTTTGGGTGCTAATAGGCCTCTGCAGCAGAGAGTAAAGAGTGCCAAGTACTGTTAAGAATGGGTCAAGATGACTCCATTCCCTCCTATTGTTCATCATCTAGACTGTCTTCTTTCCATTCGAGAATGAGCATGACTCAAAACTCAAACATCGCCCCCAAAGGAACTCCTCACTCATAAAGAATGTCCAAATGAGCGTGAGGGTCTCAAACATCGGTGCTGCCTGCTCCTTTAAAACAATGTCAGAAATTCTCCAAAGAGGCGAACACACAGACAAAGTTGGCTTGATTTTCAGCCAGCAGCGGAACCGGGCTGGTGGGAAACTGAAATAACGTCTATTAGCAGTTTAAAGTTACAGTTTGTGTTTTGATAATTTGAGTGGGAGCCAGAGGGTGGTTTAGTAGCAATGGGCTGGAGCCATGCTCTGTGATGGGCTCCGGTATGGTGATTAGCTGGGGGGCTTACAGATGAACCCTGGGCAGCGCAAGGTTTCAGCTCCCCGCAGGCGTAAACTGTGGGTGGCAAGGAGATAAAACACAAGGCAGACTCGGCATTGTTTATGCTGCCTGTTTGTGGTCTGCATCCATGCAGGGGCGTGTGTGCAGCCCTTATGTCTCTACAATGTAGCACGGGGATGCTAAAGCCTCCTACACAAAGAATGAGGTGCAATAACACATCTTTTGTTTAGCCGACACTTGCAGTTGGGAAATCCAGCTTCCAATAGGTGTTTAATGTCTGAAAAAAAGATGTTTTCAAATTGATGGAAATATATGTATTTTGGTGGAAAAAGCATGAAATTAGCAAAGACAAGATAAACAAATCAACATAAAAATAAAAAAAACCTTAATGCATGCAAAATCCCAATGTGATAATTCACCTGGGGAGACAGGACTAAGTATTCTCTACTGGAGGTCTATGGTTAAGTATGGGGGGTCCCACTCCACCTGTCCCCCTGCCCCGAGCACCCAGGGTCAGCCACCAGAGAGGTGGTCCCGCCTGGCTCCATCCACACCACCACGAGCCCACCCTATCAACGCTAAACAGTGTGAAACAACACATTAACCAGCGGCCTGTCCAAATGTCAGCCAGGACAAGTGCTTGCTTTAAAAACGACCACCACACATCTCAGTTATCTAGCTGTGTGGTCTCCACATAAAGATACCTTGTCAGATTTTTTTGTTGGTCGTAACCTGCGTGAAAGCGTCTGCTGAACAACATCTGAATCACTGCTTGGTAAAATAAATAAAAAAAATAAAGAGGATATTTTGGACGAATGTATTCCGATTAAAGATTGGATCGGAAGTTGTGTTGATGATGCAATGTCCGCAGAATTTAATGAAGGAATTTACGATGCTTGAGAAGGTGTTGACACTGACGTCTGCTTTATTTGAAAGTATGTTATTGCCAGTGCCATTTGTACCAAAGCGTAGCAAACACTACAGGGGTTATACAATCAATGATTCATAATCAGGTACTGCCAGTTGTTATTTACCACATTCAGATGGTCTGTGGTGATGTGTGTGTAGAGAAGAAGCGTATAGAAGCTATAGTGTTTTTTGTTTTTATTTGAACAATAAAATCATATTTTAGGTCAATTTTAGAGCAAAAAGCCTACAGGCTCTACATTTAGACGATATTTAGACACGTCGACACAAAACATCAGACCTTTTTCTGAGACAACACTGCAACAATCGGTTACATTTTACTTGAAGGTATCCACGTAAGTCATGAACGTGTCATAAACATTATAAACAAGTCATAAACGTTTGCCATAACGCTTCTTTTAGTAGGTGTCATTCGGTTTTTGACATGACAAGTTATGGTTATGGTTAGAGTTAGGGTTAGGATTAGGGTTCATGTGTCATGACTGTGTCATGTTTTCATGACAGTGTCATGTCACTCTTATGTAGATACCTTCAAGTAAAGTGTTACCCAACAATCTTCTAATTTAGTTATTTTTGTCATTACACAATATATCTTAAAACAAGTACATTTCAGTTTGAAGCTGGTTGAAATATTTTTGCTGAACCGGCAGATGTTTTCATTTGTTTTTAGAAAAGGAGGGATTAAGACTCAATTATACAGGGCAGGGCAGGAGATTCCGTCTCTATTTCACGTCAATCCTAAATATTGAAGTATAAATGTTCATTTTGCCATGTTTTCTTTCCTTCAAAAAAAATAAAAATAATTCTAAAAACCTGATTAGACAGTTAAGTATGTCATAACAATATCACTGTACTGTACTTACATACAAACGTGAGGTACTTTCCTTGAGTGTTTGGATTTTATTCAACTTACACTTAACTTATACTACTTAATTCAGAGGGAAATATTTTGACAATAAAACGAGATGATAAAAAACTATACTACTTCTACTTTGGCAAACCAGTAATGTTAATAAAATAATGATATATGATAGTTTAACACTCACGGAGGCCACTTTTGCAAAATGAGTCCTTTTGCTTTTGATACTTCTACCATCCCTGAAAACCAAAAAAGAAGAATTCAGCTTCTTTGCTTATGCTTACTTCTTTTTATCACCAAAGGCCATTTGTGGCAGTGGGCTAAAGCGGTGCTAATTAAAGTTCGGAGGTATAATTAAACCACACTCTCCTTGCATGATTTCTGGAGACAGAAATCTTTCCCAGGAAAAAGTGATGCAGGGGCTGAATAAATGACAGTAAATGATCTGAAATCAGTTCACCACAGATAGTACTTTCTTTTGGATTCTCACAATAGATACATGGACTAAGCTGTGATACTTGGGCATCTTTGTCATTACAAGTTCAATACTGCAGGCGATTAATATTGCGACACTTTGGTGGTATCGTGCAACCCAAACCCTCACTACTGTTCCACACATAAATCTCACAGAGCGTGACTAAACCGGCGGTAACAGGAGCTGGGGCCGGCGGTCCCCGCGGACCCCGTCCTGCATGTCAGTGTTTTAGACCGCTCTGCTGTAAGGACCAGCCCCAGAACCTCCCTGGGCCCCCGGAGACCCTGTGAAACCAAACAGTGAGGTCAGCTCTGGGCTCCCATCTCACAGTGAGGATTACACACACACACACACACACACACACACACACACACACACACACACACACACACACACACACACACAGCGCTAAAACCACTGAAACTGAACTTGGATTAAGTCATTAAGGGTAACCATCCCCTACAACCTCAGCCATGGACTTTCTCTGTAAAAAGATATTCTCTTCTCACAGCAATTGATTTTCTGTCTGTGAGCAAAGCTGGCAGGCCTATCATGACCTTTATTTTGGATAGACAATTAATTTCTGCAGAATTACAACTCATTATATTCTTCATTAACCTTTTTTTCTCTGCAAAAACTCAATAAATGGCTTCCTGGTTATCTCCCACCAAAAGACAATGAAAAAAATAAAAATAAACCGTGAAGTGCAGACTGATGCTTCCTTATCAATTATATTACACCCGTCTGACTATTTCCCTGCATGCACCTGCACTACTATTACACACACACACACACACACACACACAATGAAACTCTAGCTCCAATAACTTCCACAACAGTAACACTAGATTTTTTATTGTATCAAACAGGTGGTGATGACTTTCAGTGTCGGTGACATGCACAACACCAGGCGTGGTGTAAGACCCGTGTGTTTGTGTCTCCATGTGTGTGTGTGTACACGTGCATGTGTGGCTCCTCAGACAGGACAGTTGATCCTCAGTCTCACATTGTTGTTGGCTTTTTATTTTAGCACATGAAGGAGCAAACTACCAACAACAACCTTCAGAATAAAATGCTTACCATGCCTGCAGCATTCCACACACACACACACACACACACACACACACACACACACACACACACACACACACACACACACACACACACACATACACACACAGCCAGGGATGAGGCCCATGCGCATGCACACAAACACACACATGCTTAACTGGCACGGATTCACACACACAATCATCAATGCTCAATTACCCTCTCCTGTGTTTAGACAGTAATGCTAGTCCGGAGGGTCTTGGGTGTGGAGAGCAACCTGTTGAGAATAATTCATGCGAGTGTCAAAAGTGGGAATCTCAGGATTCTCTTACATTTTGTGGGCCACACACACACACACACACACACACACACACACACACACACACACACACACACACACACACACACACACACACACACACACACACACACACACACACACGTATGGACGGATGGACAAAGCCTTCCAGCCCATTTGTCAACATTATAGGGATCAATTGTAAATCACATTTCATTTATTGCTTTCAGCCAAGTCAGACAATCATAAATATTGTAGAGAGAGGACAACAGGATTCGCTGATTATATAAATCCGGGTAGGAGCCATTCCCTGCTACTGATTTCCCAAACTAAAGAATTCTCAAGCTTTAAATTGCTTCAAAATGGGGTGCGGATCAACATCCAGAATATTTTCTCATATTTTGCACATTGACTGCATTGTAGAGATGTTTGGATTACTAATTTATGTATCTTACAATTAAACATTTTGAACAATGTTGGCTTAATTACACTACTATACACTATCAACTACATTCATATATTCACAATAATCACAATTCAAATGTAACCCACAAAAAGAGATCTAACTAAAGGAAGATGTTCTATTGAATAACAATAGATTGTGCATCCACTACATTGTAAAGTGAACTGCTTTGAGTGTCCCATTTCATTTATCATCCACATTCATTATTTCTGGATTACATGGTTTAACATTTGGTCTCTTTGATGAACAGTTTCTGTTGAATCAATTCTTTTAATTACTGGATACTTGTTTACTTCAACGTTTCCCTTGTCATGCATGTTTTGGATCGCTCCCTGCTTGATAACGATGATTATTGAATTCGGCTGTGTTGGAGCCAGGAGAGACCTAAAGCATGTAGGACAAGTTTAGGAAACACTGGTTTACTCCATACGTGTCCAAAAAAGGTATGATTTTTCTCTCTTTTTTTCCCCCAGAGCCTAATATTTTCAAATATAAATATTTGTTGAACCAATCAAATCTTTCAAATCAAATTTCATATGATTATATGATACATGCAAAGCAGACATTGAAGCTAGTGAGGCTGGAACAAGTGCTTGATAAATGACTATTATTATAATGTTGTCAGTTGACTAATTACGTAATTGACCAATCATCTCAGCGCTATCTAAAATACTAAAGAGGACTTACAGATATAGAAAGTTTAGAGAATCTGAAATTGTCTCACAAAGCCATGTCAAATGATGTTCACTCCGGATGATACGCCTTTGGAAGAAGTTTCATATTAACTAAATGGTGAATCAACAGGATAAAACAGATTTTGGGTAACAAAGGCTCTCCTTAATGGCTGAGCCAGACATGGCTGTGTTCTTTAACCACTGTGGCTTAATGGCTATCATATTATTGTCTGCATCCAGCCAAAGCTTCAGTCTCCTTGCTATCTGTTGTTTTAATGATAGACCCCATATAACCAATTATACAGCGCAGCGGTGCCTGTCTTCTCACTCATCAACACTGATATTCATCAATATCCTATTAGTTTCTCTTGGAGCCAGGCACTTTATCCCCACCACAAATTCTGCTGGTTGTTGTTATTCAAGGGTCTAATTTTCAATGTAACAAAATATGCTTTGTTCTAGGCTCAGACACTTCAGGAAAAACTAATATTGGTGGATCATTGTCATGAAGGTTGCCATGGCTACAGTCACACTTGCTGATGATTGGATTCATTCTGTGTTATCGCTGGCTACATCCCCGACTCCCAGAGGCAGTGTGATAGAAATGATAGCGATGTTCCACCGTATCGTTTTCAGTCTGCAACATCAAAGCGACGCTGCAAAAAAAAAAAAAACTCAGACTGCCTTAAAAAAAAAACACACTCTTCTTCTGATTTGGATGCAATTGTCATACTCCATGTGCAATGAAAGTCACTTTTGAGAAATACCTATCATAATGTTAAAGCAGTGACGCTTGGCACTTGCACTTGAAGAGTTGAATTAAAACACAGAGGGCCAGACAGAGGCCAACGGGGTCAACGTCTCACCTCACTGGCCAGACGAGAGGTCTCCTATCGTCTGCTGTTGGGTCAAGGCCAGCGCCCCCTCTAAGTCCCCATCAGTGGCTCTGTCTGGCTGGCAGATAGGGATACAACACCAAAGGCTAATACATCACTCTCCTGAATGAGGACAGGATCAATCAGGATGGACCTTCAGATCACTCCAATCTAAATGACCATGTGCTGTCAGGTGATAAGCTGCAGAGGGCCTATTCTCAATGTGTGTTACAATGGCGACCTGTTGAAACAATGGGGCAAAAGGCATGTGAACAGCTGGTAAAGTCTGCTCACCCTGTAGGCTTGTTGGCGATTCTGCTTCTCTTTTCAATACTAAGCAATGAGTTGTTATTCTTTGCGTCCATTTGCAGGAACAGCCCTTTAAGCCAGTCCATCAATACCAGCCCATTTGCAAGGGGGTTATTGACATTGTCTGACCAATGTGCAACTCTCATCATGCCTCATAATGTAATGCTCTGAGGTCATAGAGAGTTAGCTGGCAAACGGGCAAGTCAGCGAGCTCTTTCCCTCGCTAATTGATGTACTTCAGCCGCTCGGCCTTTGAACTGAATCCCTGCGTCGTCCACCAGAGAGAAGGCAGATGCCATCAGCGTTGCCTCCCTTTTCGCCTTTGAAACCCAAGCCCCCCGTCTAACCCGCAGCTCAGGGCACAAGTGAGAGGAGCCGTCTGTTAGCTTAGCTCCAGAGACAGTTACTCCCCGCTTTGTTTGACCACCGTTGAGTCTGGCCTGTGAGTATGAGGGAGCCAGGCCAAAAAGATTAGCTGTGGTTTCAGTGGGAGATGCCATCATACAGGCTGTAGTGACTGTGTTACTGGCTGCTCCTGAGAGCATGGTTGGTCCAAGGAGGGGAACCATTGTTTGTGCAAGACTTGATCCTCAACTGGCACTCTTCCAGCCCTGTGCAGGAAGCCTATAAGGAATTCTATGCCTGTGTGTTTGTGCATATAGGCCTGGAGTTGTGTTACAACACAGCAACTCAACTACAACAACATTTTCATATTTGTTGTTAACATAGTGTGTGACACCTAAAATCCCTTTCTTGGAGTGTGGTCTCCTGGAATTTTGTCAGTTTTGCATGCTTATTCAAATACTCATATGCATGGCACTCTGACAACCTGCCTAGTTCCCAACTGCTGCAAAGTGGTTTTCAGCTGTGTCCTTCTCAGCCAAAATCCAAAATGAATTCTCAGCCCTGAAGTTACGCAGCTTTTCCGAACTTAACTGATAACTCTCCTCTGTAGCAAGCTTATGGAACCGGCATGTCCAGTTTGTGTTACTGTCATATAATCCATTTTCTGCTCATGAGTGTGAGTCAGCAGTTTAGAAAATAAAAAGGACAAGAAACAGGTAGTTAGCTTGAGTGGTAATATAGAGTGTGAACAATAGAAGCACAAGTTTTACAACTCATTAGTGGCCGTCTTAATTGCAAAGTAGTCTCTGGAAAGTATATTGGGGTTAGCCCTTCTTGCTGAAGTAGCTGCTAATATTAGCATGTACTGGTATGACATGTAAAGTTATTTCTGGCTGGTAATGAAACTAATGAGCAGAGTAACGAGAGAGAAGGAATTTCTGCTCATTGTAACCACCTGTTGTAGTCCTTTATAGCCTTCCATGGCACATGGCTGCTAGTCGATGCCTTTCTTTTTGTAGTTATCTGCATTGAATTGCTCCTCTCCCATTTATGACTGACAGTTCTTTGGCAGGCGTTTCCAACACTTAGGTACGGAAGCTCCATATAATTTTGTGAACAACAACTCCAGTAACTGTCTTTTGCACACCAAGTCTGTATTTTTCATATGCATTTTAAAAAAAAACACAGAAACATTGCACACTGAGTCTGATGCGTATTTTATTATTCTATTTATTTTGAAATTCACAATACGAGACAAAATGGTGGCCAGGTTTGCATTCTATTACAAGTCAAAGCCTGCTATCATCTGAATTCATTACATGGGTGCAATGGATAGCACTAGTTCTAAACAGGGCTAATAAATGAATGACATTAGCAAGAAGCTTTTGTTTAGCTGCCTAGAGTATATTTACTACTGTCTAATCTTTTTTTACGATCAGTACCTACCATCCCGGATTCCAAGCTGTTCCACAATCACCTGCAACAGTCTCTTTAAATTGCGGATCTCTGTATTCTTTACTTTGTTTGCTGTAAAATGCTTTTTGCTGGGAGACATATCAGAAGCCATTTTGGATGATGGCGTTTTGTGGTGGCTGTGATTGGTCAAAAAAATCTCTAAAGGCTAAAACTTTTATGACGGAGAAATGTTTTGGAAAAATAAAACTTTGCTTGGATGATTTATACAAATGTCATATAGGGTGGCTGTTATTGTCAATTCATTATTCTACAAACTGAGAAAAAAGTTCTTTTATTGTTGAAAACAACAAAGAGACTGCAAAAACCTAATGACAATCTGACGTACCATTTGTACAGTAATTGGTGTTCCAACATCATTTTGAAAAATCCATAACTTTATTGAGATATGAGCACTCTTTTCTACTCATTCAACAACCTCCCTTTGCAGTTTGTGGACTGGAGGCCCTGAAGGTTAAAGTGTCATGATCCCAGGTGAGGCATTGTCATCGGGCCCATGACCACAGTACTTAACCCCTTTTTGGCTAATTCATATCCCAGGTGTGGAGCTGGGTTATATACGGTGTGTCCGTCACGGTGATCAGAGTTTCCTCTAAAACAGCCCAATGAGTGCGCAGCCTGTCTGAGGCAGGAGGTCCAGTTAAGCTAGGGGTGGGTGGGGGGTAGAAGAGAAGGGGGTCCTGTGGTTCATGTTCGTTATCAGTTCTGTTTGTGACCCCCATGTCAGCACTGGTCCTAACTGGATCCCCCTTCCCGAGAACATGATACAGGAATGGCGTTAGGTTTTTTTTTTTTAACTGTCTGGAAATCTGAGATCTAGGAGCAAAAGAGAACAAAAAAAAACAAAGTTCCAGCATTTAATGGCACCGGTTAATAATTAAATTTCTGGGGGTAAGTGGAACACTGACTTCTAGTCTATATATCGACGACGATTCATTTAGGGGATCACTCTGGTGCTGCTGGACAATCTGCAAGATGTCCCTCATTTTGGACGGAGTTTAGAATGCCAACACAAAGCGGAAGTTGAGGGACTATTGTTAACTGCTCCTCAGATCTCTACGGGGTAAATTGATCTGGCGAATCACAATTTTTGTTGCACGACTTAAACAACTTTTGAACGAGCACCAAAACAAGTTCCTTCCTGAGGCTATTTTGCAGAGGCACAGTTATTGCGTCCGCCGCTTAGCGCTGCCCAAGACGATTGTGATTGGTTAAAAGAAATGCCAATAAACCAGAGCACATTTTTCTCCCATCCCGGAGTGCTGTGTGGACTAGCCATACCCTCCTCTACAGCGCTGTGGAGGAAGGTCTGGCAATGACCTAACTGACTGCTGACTGTCCTGATATTATTAGTGTTATTCGGTCAATGTGATTAATTTACCAATGTGATAAATTCACACATCACTTCACCACGTTGGAGGAAAATGAGTACTGAATATGTCCTGAACATGATTTTTGAACACATGAATACCATAAATTCAAATAATTCCACCAAAATGAAAGTCATCATTCTTTAACATAACTAAAATACTTACTAAAATTTTGCAAATCATTGTGCCTTTAAAACAAACTACAAACATACTGGATGAATCTTTTCCAAGAGAAGGGATATGATCAATACAGTAAGAATAAACCTGCAGCACACAGTTGTATGTCATTATTTCTTCCTCACTTCTCACCCAGCGCCTCATGAATTATTCACCTAAGAAAAAATGTTTGAATCTCAGAGTGCCACAGGAGGAGCTACTGACTGTCCCTGCTGGGATCATGTCCTACTTCAAAGTTCGGAACACTGAGGTGCTGCCAAAGTGCAGAAAGACTTTTTTTCTTTTCTTTTTTTTTTTTTTTACTTTTTTCACTCATACATTTTCATGTGGCTAAACCCACCTGAATCTTTTCTACCCAATGCTTTATTTTCTTTTTGGAGATAATCGTCTAAGTGAGATTTTGTTCTTTTACATTTGTAACACACCCAGAATAAATGTAAAGGATGTGAGGCTATATAATAAATATAGGCTATATAAAAACATAAATCAATTATTTTTTAATTCCATTAAATTAATTTTGTAATACCCTTAAATCACTTTCGTACGGCGATATATATATATATATATATTTATATATCTGTATATATATATATATATTTATATATCTGTATATATATATATATAATATATATATATTTATATATCTGTATGGCAAATAAAAAGCGACCACCAGAAGCTAGTTAGCCAAATAAGCTAATGCTGTCAGCTTTAACCTCATATTTAGTGCTTTTTTTTTTACAGTTTTTGTTTGTTGTAAAACATTAATATGAGCTTCAAAGGTGCTAGTTAGATTTTATTACCATTGGACAGAGCCAGGCTAGCTGTTTCCCCCTGCTTCCAGTTTCAATGCTAAGCTAAGCTAACCGTCTCCATGGCTGTAGCTCCATATTTAACACACAAATACGAGAGTGGTATTTATCTTCTAAAATAGTTGTTATTTCCCAAAATGTCAAACTATTCCGTTGAGTAGGCTCTAAGCCAGAGTTTTGGCTTTTTATTTACCACTGCAACACAACCGAATGAAGTGATATGTCACACCTTGTTAAATAAGGTACCTGTGTCAGCTCATACATATACACATGGATTTCATCATACGTTTTCAGTATTTAGATGCAGCGTTCAGGCTGCAAAGCTGTCGACTCCAAGCCTCTTTGCATTCTAGACAACTTTGCGCTTTCTGCAGTCCATCCTGACTCCACCTCCTTGCCTGAGAGGCCAGATCCTCCTGTTTGAGTTTCTACCCAGGCTATCCCAGGCTATCCCATGATTCTTCCTGACAGCTGAAGCGTCAACCCCTTGACACAGACGGGAATTTATGGTCCGGTTCAGGATGCACAGTAGCCCCGGGGTGAGAATACACGACTGGGGCCCAGCAGGGACACGACTCCATTCATCTAGAAAAACTGTGCACTTCATCTCAGCTCAGTGATCGAGGCCAATTACAGCCTAAATGCAGGCTTAATTGTAATATATACTATATTCATAAGCCATTTGAGCAAGTGTTTATATCGAATATATTTATCATCATGGTTCATTCATCATCGTTTGTCATTTTGCCTTTGCACCGTGACTATTTGTTTGCATGAAAATTAGAAAGCAGAATAGTTTTTACGATAACTATGGGATGCAAAATCTATCTTATCTGACAAAATGCACTCAGGTACCAACACCTCCCACTCGAAAGAACCTAATGCACCACATTCACATTCACACCCACACTCACACTTCCTTTTTTTAATGTCTGCTACATGGCAAGCTCATAAACAGCAAACCAAAAATAAAAGCTATATTGTTTTCCACATGTGACTGCCCCCGAGAATATCTCCCTTCTGGATAAATAGAAACCAAAGAAAATCTCATGCATTTGCAGTATTTGATGAAAAAAACACAGCTTGAATAGTGAGTTTACTATCTAGCACCAATTCATTAATATTCTATCCTGTTGCATTAACAGTAAGGAAATACCAAAATATTGTGCATATAGCATAGCATTAATTAGGGTCAAAATGTTAATTATAATTTATTTAAATGTGAATAGGTGTCATGTTTGTCTTTATAATTAATGTACATGACATAGTGCTGATTTCTGCATATAAGCAGTTTGTGAAAAGTTACACTTTTTGCTGCTCTTAACACTCAAGAAACTTAAATTTCATCAACAGAAATTCCAAGCAGAGACAGAAAGACAATGGGCCACACTTTGACACAGGAAACACAGGTGTAATCAATAACATTAATTGTGAACCTGCATCAGAATCAGAATCAGAATCAGAAATACTTTAATAATACATTATTTCTGTTACTGGGGGGGGGGTGCAAAATGCAAGACTTTGACACCAGATACCAGGGTTTGTGTCTCGCATCTGGATAGGTTTTTATGTTTAATGCTTTCAGTTGCCCAAACAATCATAAAAATGTGAATGATGCGTTGCCACAAGCTGATATTGTAGGTACACATATACTACATGTTCAGTATTTTGTTAAATTTGCAGATGTGTTCATAAAAAAATGTGTCCTCGTTATACCTTTTTAAGCTATTGGCTACAAATCACTAGTTGTCAAATCAAATTTTTGTGCAGGTTGGCATAATTTTCACCTGCCTGCAATGGCAAGTCAAAATGTCTGTGAAAAATGGCTATATTGAGCACACAGTTTGGTTGACAAGAATCTCAGTGATGGAAAAAAAATGGTAGCTTTATCACAGCAGGCATTGTGACTTGCACAGGTGGAACTAATAACGTTAATTGGAGTGTCTCACCATACCAATGAGTCAGCATGTTCACCTAAATGGGATGCCGCAAGCATTAACGATATCACTTGCGCCTGCGTTTGACAAGACAAACTGCCCATTGTAAAACAGACCAATATAACGGAGTTGTGTTTATATTATTGGTTGTGAGACGGGAGTTTAGAGCTAGCCAGAGAGGAAGAAATAGAGTATGGACATCACAAATGGAAAAATAACCCACAAAAGAATGCAAATCTTAAAATGTCAAAATTGTGTGATTTACCATTCATGCAATGTTGTCAGAACGTGAAGAACTCAAAAATCCTCCTGTTATTATATCTTTGGATCCTTTACACATTATTACAAGATTGTTAGCCTCTTTTTTTCAAGCCTTGAAGTCACGCTAGATACAGTAAAAGGAAATTAGCGTTTTGTGTAATATTTGTGGTTTGTTCACAAGTAAAACCAGATACAAACAAACAAACAAAGTGTATAGCTCTTTATTTCATTATATAACTGTCAGCGTTGGTGGCTCTGTAGCCTTTTTGCCACCAGTTTGTTGTTGAAGTAATTACGATTCAGAGATGTATTAATAGTTTTTTCTCACTTGGCTGCCCTTAATAACAATCTGTATAATATGACATGAATGACTTGGAGATACCATGTTGACTGGTACTAGTATTTCAGACCCCCTGACGAATGATGAAAAGCCCCGGTGACTCCACAACAACGTAACAGAAGTCGGGCGTGAGGAAGGGGGAGGAACATCCATAGGGTAAAAGTAAAACCCCACTAGAACTGCAGCCGCTCACATTCCGGCCTGTGAAGTTTCCAACTATAGACCTTTCAGGTTGCAATGAAAATGTTTCACATATCTATTTATACCACCTTGTGCATGCGCTTCACAAAGCTGTTTTGACACTATACATTCCAATCTATTTATGTTGGGATTTTGTACAAGTTACAATCGGACCTACCATTCCCACCAGCTATACATATCTGAAGTGTGTATAGGAATATATTCTGTATGTGAATGATGTTATACTCTCAGCGGGACTGTTCAACAATTATACCTTAGATAAGATGTTGGGCAATATGTTCAAGCTGTTTTTTTGCTCTTTTTTTTGCTCTAACAATTTAATTAATGAGAAAGACCTCTCAAATCAAGAGTTGAGTCACTTAAATCTGCAAAAAATCTGTTTTTGGGGGCTTCTTGGGGACAGTGGAAACAATCAGTAAACATTGATTATCACCTTTTGATCTGATATGTCGAGCTTGTTAGCAGACAGTTACTTATTTACACATCCTGCAGACACAGAACGACATTAACATTCATTTGGAGTCGTGTCCACCTGATGAATGTAAATCAAGGATTTATTCTCCTTCTAGATCTGTTTTGCTCCTGAGGGAAATATATGGCTCTTTGGCTGCTAAATGCTGCCGACATCCACCAGCTGGGGGCTAACTCTGTTAGCCTCTCTCTGTCTTTTCACTGAAAACAGCTGATGAGAGCAGTGAGACTGAACCGAAACGGTAAGATTGCCGGTAAACCAAAACAATGAACTCAAAGAGACTAAAACACTATATTATACACAATAATTGTCCGTGGATGTCTCTTTACAAGTGAGGCCTTTCACATACCAGGCTGTTCTCATGAAATATCCGTACATATACAGTAGCTACAGTAATGCAGTGTAATTTGAGACTGTCCTCTGTAAGTCCTTATGTTCAAGCAGCAATTACAACTCATATTTATGTTTATAGCATGTAGTGGTGGTACCCTCTAATGGCCGTTGTAATTATGATGGGAGCAAAGCAAGAAGAGCACCAACTAAATAAACTAAATAAATACTTTATTAAGTGTATATAGATGTAAGTAATGCTTAGTTGTTAATAAATGTATCATTGTGTTATAGATGAGTAAGAAGGTGTTAATAAAGACAACAATTTGGGTAGACAGGTTGTTAAAATATTCCATAGTCTGTTGTATATCCTCAGCAGCATAAATTGTTTTGACCTTTATATCATATTCCTCAGTAATTCTGTAAATGAGCTTCAGGAAATCTGAATCCAAATCCATTTGTTAACAAAGAACAACTGCAGACTGACCTTAATAACAAGCTAGAAACCCAAACAAAACAGGTTATGCTGCCAAAAGACATAGCCTACATCATATCGTCATATCAGACACAATAAAAAATGGTTGTTCTTTGGCACATTACTGATCTTACTAAAAGCCAATTATTATAAACCCCTTATCGGGTGTTTCCTATATGAATGTGGCACAAAGATCTATGCATTAACATTGAATTTTGCCGTGGTAACTGTGGAACAACAGTATTATGTCTTTCGGTGGCATCGCTGGGAAATATCTGTGTGCAGCCATTTTGTCCAGATGCAGATATTTCAAGCACCTGTCATGAAACCTGAGGTGACATTTCAATCGCTCCTGAAGGCCTTAATGTATATGCATTTCCTGCACAAAGTCAGTAGGTTGTAAAGAGCCATTGGGAAAAAAAGAGATGCTTGATGCAGTGTGACAGCCAAAGTGTTGGGTAGAGTTTCACATTCTATATATAAGCCTGGTGACTTGTGTCCCTGTTGCTCTGTTCAAATGCCAGAGTCCCACTGTCAAAACAGAGAGAGGGGCGCAACAATATGATGGACCTTTTTGAGACCAACCCTTATCTTTTCAATGATTTGCGCTATTTGGAAGAAGGGGATCATGGACCACTACAGCACCTGGACATTTCCGGGGTGTCTCCTCTGTACAACGGCAATGACAGCCCGCTGTCCCCGGGCCAGGATAATGTTCCGTCTGAGACCGGGGGGGAGAGCAGCGGGGAAGAGCACGTCCTTGCGCCCCCGGGTCTCCGGACGCACTGCGACGGCCAGTGCCTCATGTGGGCCTGCAAGATCTGCAAGAGAAAGTCAGCGCCGACGGATAGACGCAAGGCCGCCACGCTCCGGGAGAGGAGGAGGCTCAAGAAGATCAACGAGGCCTTCGACGTGCTGAAGAGGAAGACCGTGGCCAACCCCAACCAGAGGCTACCCAAGGTGGAGATTTTACGCAGCGCCATTAGTTACATAGAGAGCTTACAGGATCTGCTGCAGACGCTGGACGAGCAGGAGAAACCGCAAAACGGATCATCCCACAAAGAACACCGTGTAAGATATCACTGGATGCCAATAAAATCCTCATAGTGTCCCCATGATATTCCTTAGGAGTCCGTCTGTGTGCCTGTGGAGGCTATTCAGATATTTTTCTAATGACATCATGTTATGGCTTTTATTCCCAGTTGTATCAGTAACATCCCTATAATATTCCTGCATGACATTATGATGTGTTTACTACATTTTTATATCTCGGTGTCACTATGATATTCTTATTCCAGTTAAGGCTAACATGTGACATTCAGTAAGGATGTCCCTAATTAGTTAAGTTGGCCATATATATATATATATATTTTTCTGTTTAGATGTCCCTATGATCTTCCAATAACATTCATCCATTTTTTTATTTGGAGTTTTGTCTGTCAAAAGAATATGAATTGCCAATTTGATGAAATGTACTTATGTTTATGTATAAGGTTTTAATATTAACTGACAAAAAACACGTATGGGTAACACGTGCATGGTCAACTTACAGGTGGAGTATCACTGGAAAAAGTCCTCAGAGACCTGGCCGACCTCTGCCGACCATTCCACTGCAGCAATAATAAACCAGAGAGAAGGTACGTCTGTCAAACTTCATTCATACAATCAACAGTAAAAACATAAATAAAATAAAACCATTGTGAGTCATTGTCCTTTTGTTTTTTCAGGAACCAGTGAGTCTTCTGCATCCTCCAGCCTCCTGCGTCTGTCCTCCATCGTGGACAGCATCACCAACAGCGACAAAAAAAACTTCTCCACAAACTGAAACATAAGCGAAGACCTCGACTATAGACAACAATTTTCGAATTTCCATTATTTATCTCTAAATTATTTCCACTATATTCAGCCATTCTGGCTTCTGTTTATGTAGTCTTCATTTGTACAGCAGGAGCAACAAATTTGTACATATTTTATAATAATGTTTAGCTTTATTTATTTTATATTCAAAAGCAGATAAATTCCTTTAAGAAAGCTGATATTGTATTTAAATATTTGTACATAACTGACCAAGCCAATAAATTAAACTTTTGCAATACTCTAAACCACTACTTTCCTAATTCTTCAAGGGCATGCTGGACAGGAAAGTGCATCCATGTATTTGATGTAACAATAGGCAATTCAAGCATCACACCACATATAGAGACTCTTTAAGCTTCTTTACCATTGCAATGTTAAAAACAACAATCGTCATGGAGAGTTTAAAATTTCTACTCGGGCACGAATCATGGGTAAAACATTTTCTGCAAATAAAAGGTCACTCTACCCCTCACTGTATCTCTGTGTTTTACACCCAAACCATTACCAGTTCAAGGTTTACCAGTTCCCCCTGCATTCACGGCTATTAGAAGTCCATAAAATCAGTTTAAAATGCCCTGGAATAGTTTGCTTCTCTTTGTTCCAACTGGCCTCCAGCAGGACTGATCCCGCAGCAGTAACTCGAGTCCCCTCCAAAACACAGCGTGCCTCTCCTCTCCTATCACATGTTTGGGGGACATGGAAACTTTGGCAGCAGGATTGTGGGTGCAAAGCCCGCTGGGATAATGAAGTTATCTGAGCCATTAGGTCTTAATTCATCATCGCTTGCTTCGTCGTCACGTGGTAGAGTGTTTACATGCGAGCTATTAAAATGTGTGTGACGTGGATGATAACGGGAGAGCCATTGATCATTTGGCTTTTTTTTTTTTTGTTGTTTTTTTTTTTTTTTTTTTTTTTGGTGTGTTTTTGTTTTTTTTTTTTTGTGGGCGAAAAGCCCTCGTCTCTTCAGGCCTGCAGACACAGAAACACACACACACACACACACACACACACACACGTCCATGCAAACTGTCCCGTGTGTCAGGTTTATTAGAAGGTCAAGACTACAATGTAACATCCAATAAGGGGAAAACAAAGCTATTTCAAAGAACCAGGGGGAGAGTGCAAACTGAGTTTTTTTGTGCCTAAATAGTATGTTGAGGAACTGGTTAAGGATGCTGAGATGCTCCACAGAAAGGTTTAGAATGTTCTATGTGCCCACAGCTGTGAAACCTTAGAATTACTGTGCATGTGATACTTGCATGTTTCCTGAGTAAATTTATAGGGTTTATTCAGGGTATGTATTGTTCTTTCAATTTGTAAATATTTAAAGGTCCAATGTGTAGGGATTTCTCCCATCTAGCGTTGAGATCACACTGTATATCACAATCAACTCTCTCGCACCACTCAGTTCAAAGTACGTATTACAGCTACGGTAGCCTTCCTTCACGCTTCAAAAAGCCGGTGTCTTGCTCTGTTCAATATCCTTTTTCTTTTTCTGGGCGAAGAAGAAGACTCCTTTCCTGAAATTTGGATTTTGAATACGTGTGGTCCTCCATGTTTCCTTCTTCAAACTTGCCGGGAAGCTACGATACCCATTAGCAGCATTAGCAGCACCTGTGAGTTTATCATGTGACAGCAAAAACGCGAAAGGCGGAGCAGTATGTCCTGTATGTCCCTTACCGGCTAATGTATTTCAAGATGACGCATGAATATGGAGCGTCTACCCCAGTTCATGCAAATGCAAATGTAAAATTTCAAGCCAATAGGAATACTTGGAATTTATGGTGGAGGTAAATATTCATGAAAAAGGACAAGTTTGTGTAACGTGTGTAGTTGTTCACTGATAATGAACAACTACACACGTTAGACACTGGACCGTTAAGGTTTTCTTTCACATGCATTGCCAGTTTTAGGGAATTTGTTGTTTCCCTTTTGGCGATTAATAAAGTTATCTAATCTAATCTTTGCTATACTTATAGGCCTACTCTGCTACATTTAAGAGGCAAATATTTAAAGTATTTGTCAAGTAGTATCCTACTTGACCCACTACATCATTAAAATGCTGCTTAAGTATCACTAATACTTATCTGTAGGTATAAATTATAAATGGGGCCATTCTGCATAACTACATATTTTGTACTTTTCATACGTTTAACTAATTTAAGTAACTTCATTACTTCTGTACATTTAACAAAAATTTTGAAAGCAGGACTAACTCATCATCGAGTAATTTTTTTCCCTATTTGTATTAGTGCTTTTATGTAAGCAAAGGATATGAATACTTGTTTCACCACTGAGCTGAATTAAGAGCTGAAAAACATACAGTAATCCTTATATTGCACTTTTCAACAGAACTATTCATATCTTTGACCAAATATCCTGTTTTCTGTAGAAACCAGACAGAAACCTGATACCCCTAAACAGTAATGTGGTTTTAATGGGCTCCTGCCCACGCACTCAATCTGATAGCAGTGTTACTTCATTACATTTTGCAGCTCCATGGGTATCTGCTCATTTAACGTTGGTTAATGTTGGTAATGACTGCATTGACCTAAATTGTAGACCAAAGAAATGTTTGGTTCAACGTGGGTACTCTGCAGTTGTATTTACTGTAAAAACTCAATATCCAGCTGTGTTTTGAATCTTACTGTCTCATACAGTACAGTATATGTTCTCTCCATCAAAGAAACGGCACATTCTGAGAGCCCTGACTTTCTCTTGTCTAACTTTACAGGCAATTCGGTGTTACTGATAACACCATATAATTCTCATTTGGCTAAAGGCAGTGTTTTTTAAAAGTCAAAGCCGATGAAAGGCGAGCAGTTGTTTGGGGGGCTTTATTTTCCTTGAATGTCCTGCGAGGAAAAGGATTCACTGCAGCAGGGCTGGCATGCACCTCTTTCTGCTCACTGCCAAACAAATGCTGTTGCCACTCAAAATGCTTTTTTGTTTCACTTATTCTTGTGGGGAAAGTAAAATGGACTTTATGTGTGGTGAAAGATAGCCTTAAACAAAACCCACTGAGCTTTGAAAAAGAATGTATTTATCTTCTTGAATTCAATTTTATTTAGGCCTGTTCACATAATTGATTTTCCTTTGAAGAACTCTGAATAAATGTGTATTTTTAAATGTAGTTACAGTTACAGAGACATTCTTAAAACTCCAAATTCACTAACAGTATTTTGGCAGTTAAAATATATAAAATGTGATTAAACATGGGCTTTAATTTCACCTAAGGGAGCTTAAGAGAGGTATCTATTTTGCTGGAATGTATGTGATAAATCGCCTCTCTGTCAGGGGTTTGTGTTGCACCAAACAAGCACCATATTAAGTCAAAGCATGAGGCAGTTTAGAAGAAATAAGGTTTTCAGACGTGATGGGTGATGGACATAAAAGATCACCTCCTGCCCTTCACTTAACTCTGCCTCTGACCCTTGAGAACAACAAAAAAGCAAACTCACAAGAGTTCCCAAGAGACCAGCCGAGCGCACTGATCACAGCACCGGCCTGCGCGCAATAACTGCGCCAATATAAGTATTAAACGCCATGTGCTGCGCCGATCTAACTCCAGCCTCAATTAGCTATCGCTTGATACCAGGTTTTCTCATTGTCGACCTTGTTCTCAGCCTTTGATCTTCTCAGCAGCTACAATCGAGAGCCGATGTCTTCTTCAGCTGTGCCTAATCCAAACTCCGACGGCAATTCAGAGGCAGCATGAATACTGGTGTTTTCTTAGGTGCGCACAGTTCCCAGAGAAGGGGGCTCGCCAAACGTTTTGACACATTGTGAGAAATATCCGCATTGTATCCTTGTAAGCTGTCAACAACATAATTAGTTAAATTAGTCTGCAAGTCAGAGTCGAACTGCAAAAAAGCCCCCTTTAGTCTGAGAGAGAGAGAGAGAGAGAGAGAGAGAGAGCAATTCTGTCAATAGAGAGACAATTAAACTTCACTCCAAAGCTATGTCACCATCTTTATTTTCCAGAAACAGATGTGGACAGCTTGAAACTAAACAGAATGAGGCAAAATCTGAAGAAAAGTACCTTTTTTTTTTACAACATTTCTAAAACCTCTTGTGAGGGTTTGATTTGCACTGTAAAACATTTCAAAATATCCAATTTTTTTTTTTCACTTGTATTTTCTTTTCTGTTACAAAAAAGTAAACATTAAAAAAAACTCCTGCACCATAATGGCCATCTGTGTGCTGCTGAATCAAAGTACCTGAATTGTGTCAATAACTTTTAACGGTTAAAATTTGGTCCTTGGACGCAGGGAATTGTGCAGTGGTGTCAATTGTGTAATTACTGTCTTGATGAGCTTTGGCAAACAGGGATCCCCTCATTCACAGCACCTTCAGTGATGAGCTTGGGGTGTTTAGAAGGGGCTTACCACTGTAATGTGAATTCACAGGGCTTGAAATGTTACACCTTCCTTTGCAGCTGGGCTGCATCTGCAACGCTGTTGTCTCCGCCGTGAAAATTGGCCTGCATAGTCCGACAAGTGGTCACCCTCTTTTTCTGCACAGTTTTGACTAAACAAAACACTCTGTCTTTAAAATGCATGTCTCTATAGCAAAGAGCCACTTTCGTTGTCAGGCTTTGATTTGATGCCTGTAGGCCGGTTACAGATAAATCAAGCACAACAACATAACATAAAAACATAAAGCTCTTATGATTACTCAAAAAGAAGTCATGCTGTGGTTACAACTGCAAATCTTCACCCACACTCCTGAAACATTCCCAAGCACTGTATTCATAGTGGCATTGCAGGAGAAGGGCACTTGGAAGGAGACAGTGGTGATGAGTAGGAAAACACCAGTAAGTGCAGATGTGGGAAACTCTGCAGGGTACTGGGGGGTGAGAAGCAGCGCGTTGGGATGGGGCAGGGAGGGAGCTGAGCTAACCCCAGCCTGCCTTCTGGCTGGGCCAATGGGCCATGGTAATTAGATCTGGCCAATGTGGGCCCTGGGCTCTGGCCTGGGGGCATATAAGGGGGGCCTGGGGCAACAGACTCCTCATATCACTCAGAGGTCTCCTCTCTCTCACCCCACTCCTCTACCCTCCTTCCTTCCTTTGCACCCATCTCAACATCCATTCAGACCTCTTTTCTTCAGCAAACATGGACGTCTTCTCACCATCCCAGGTCTACTACGACTGTGCTTCATCTCCAGACAGCTTGGAGTTTGGCGCAGGCTTGGAGCTCGATGGCTCCGAGGAGGACGAGCATGTGAGGATCCCCGGAGCCCCCCACCAGCCGGGACACTGCCTCCAGTGGGCCTGCAAGGCCTGCAAGCGCAAGTCCAACTTTGTGGACCGCAGACGGGCCGCCACCATGCGAGAGCGCCGGCGGCTGAAGAAGGTCAACCACGCTTTCGAGGCTTTGAGGCGCTGCACCTCGGCCAACCCCAGCCAACGTCTGCCAAAGGTGGAGATCCTGCGCAACGCCATCCAGTACATCGAGAGCCTGCAGGATCTGCTACGAGAGCAGGTGGAAAACTACTACGGCCTACCTGGAGAGAGCAGCTCTGAGCCCGGGAGCCCGCTGTCCAGCTGCTCTGATGGCATGGTAAGACCTCTCATCCACATGTTCAGCCTCTTCATGCAGACATCTGGTTGTGCAGAGTCTTGCTCCA
Organism: Perca fluviatilis; assembly: GCF_010015445.1. Classification (NCBI taxonomy): domain Eukaryota; kingdom Metazoa; phylum Chordata; class Actinopteri; order Perciformes; family Percidae; genus Perca; species Perca fluviatilis. Next base: position 8,469,312 of record NC_053134.1, read on the forward strand.
GCTCTGAAACCAATGCAATGTCAGCGAGGGAAACGACTACAACTGCATGCGAGCCAGAACTTCATCTTTTAGAAACTTCACCTGAAAAGACCTTTATTGTTGTATCTCCAGAGTCTTACATTTAAGCCCTGTCATTTTTCATTACCATGTAGAGTATTTCATTTGAAAATAGAGCCTGCATTTCCAATTTAGAAACCTATTGTTCAAATAAGCTTGTTTTGCCCCAAGACCTCAATTACAATGCTTCTCCATGCATGTCACACTCTCTCGTTGTTCTTAAATACAGAAATCTTGTATCTCTGTCCTCTGTGTGTGATGGGTGTTATTAAAGGTCAGGTTGAATTAGTTTTTCTCAAAAACAGTCTGAAGGAGACAGTGTATCAGCTAATACAAAAGAACTTATCATGCTGGCTGGAGTAATGGCTTTCTCACCACCGGACACTTTATAGCCCTAATAAACTGAGCTAAATCCACCTTACTGAAGTCTGGCAGGAAAAACCGGGCGCTTTTCTGCATTCCATCTTGACTGCATGTTCTGCACCGCTGCCAGGATTTTCTGCAGATTTACTAGGAGAAAGTGTCATCTTGCACAAACTGGTGTTGCTTCCACTGATACAATCGATTCGGCACGCTCAGATCCAGGCAGGGGAAGGGAGTGCATATACTGACACTTTGGCTTTAAGGTGGATGTGAAATAAAGAAGCCCATAACTTTGGAATTCAGGATTTATTAGCCTGTCCAGAATATCATGAAGGGCATTGGTTGTTTGTTTTTTTCAAATTTGTCCTGCTTATTCCTTTCCCATATATACATATCCAAACATAACACATCATTTTCTGTTTGCAAGAATTCAAGGGTAAAGTTGATTTCTGGTTTCCTTGCAGGCTGACAGCAACAGTCCAGTGTGGCACCATCTGAATGCAAACTACAGCAACGGTTATTCATATGCGAGGAACGGTAAGACCTTTTGAGAGCAACAGCAGCCGGATGTGAATATGACATGAGCATTTGTGTCAGCATAGTGCTTTAAAAACCCAATAACTGAATGGTAGATTATTTTGAATGTATGTTTTATTTTGCCTCTGGGAGTCCTAAAGTACCAGGATTTAAGTATATTATGATGTAAATCTAAAGCTGATAAAACATATAGATAAAAAAAATTAAATAATGTTTTTTTGTGCTTTTTAATAAACACGTCCTCTGTCTTCCTCTTATCAGACAGTTTAGGCGACAAGGCAGCCGGAGCCTCCAGTCTGGAGTGTCTCTCCAGCATCGTGGACCGTCTGTCCTCGGTGGAGTCCAGCTGCGGGCCGCCAGCTCTGAGAGACATGGCCACCTTCTCCCCCGGCAGCTCCGACTCGCAGCCCTGCACGCCGGAGAGCCCCGGATCCAGGCCCGTCTACCACGTCCTGTGAAGGAAACTTTGCTGTGACGTGGATATATTACGGGCAGGCACCCTGCTTTCACCACACACCAGCTGCATTTGCAACAAGAAATGAGAACTAGTGTTGTGCAAATCTGAAGAAGACTCAGCCGTATCTAAAGACCTGCGGCAAGCAGCTTTTATATTGTACATGAGATTGTAAATATGTAATGTAAATGCCCATTTATTCTATACATGCTATTATACCCAATGAGACATATTTAATTATGACAGTTAATGTAATGTTGCATTATTCCAACATGAAGTGGTATTTAAGCATTTTTAATTATTTACTTTACATGTTGCCATTAAATTTTTCACAGTTTTGTATAAAACTTTGAGCCATTTGGAATTTATTTCGTCTTCCTTTTCTGTTTCTTTGTGACCATGTGTTCAAATATTAATCATCAGGCTAATGTAGTCAAGAAATATGGTCCGTTAGGGTTGTGTTGTTCACTCGTGAAGACACCATGAACATGAAACACCAAAAACTGATGACTAGCTGACACATTTTTACACATTTTGTAACACAATATCTAACTGTGAGAGCAGTTGCCATCATTATAACACTGGTCAGTTACAGTTTAGTGGGTTTGCAACTATTTAAAGATGCATCATCAGCTAAATTAATCATTTAAGATACTGTAGCAGGTTCTTGTGCTTTTGCATGCTAACAAATACAAGTCCAAAAAGGTGGCTTCATCAAAATAAAAGGGCAAGTTATTTATCATGTCTCGCGCAGGGCTCGTCCAGAACATTCTAGACTGTCTCCAGCTAACAAGGTGTGGAGATCACATTAGAAACTGATAGAGGTCAACTGATACCATTAATCATTTGACAGTGCTGTAATCACTCATGTAGCCTACTGCGTATAAGTCATTACAATAGTGTAAAAGGACATTTTATCCTTCTAAAATATGTTCACCCCCCCCTTCATCATAGCAAGGTTTTAAACAAAAGAAGACAAGTTAACAATGAAGTTTACTCATTAAAAACACATTTGTCCTTCTTTGTTCACAGCTTTTTGTATTTTTGATGTGCCTGGGAGTGTTTAGGGGGAAGCAGCACTGTGTGTACCTGTTTGTTCTTCCAAATGTGAGTCGTCATTAACACCCTTGATTATACCATCAACACCAGAGTTGAGAACAAATAGCCTCTAATTGTGCTTGAGGGGGAGGGGTATAACATGTGTGTCCTTCTGCATCGTGTCTTTGACCATGCTGTGTTTATCTCCAGTTTATGTAGTCTATTGAGAGGCAATACAATTGTAAAAACCACAATACTTACACAGAAAGATCTATATTATACAATATCCTTTGTGGTTATTATTCTAATGGGTGGCTGTGGCTCGGAGGTATAGAGTGGTTGCCCCCCAACCACAAGATGTCAAAGTGTCCCTGAGCAAGACACTGAACCCCAAGTTGCTCCCCGGATGCTGTATGTATGGCTGTCCACTGCTCCCATAGGATGGGTTAAATGCAGTAATTGAATTTCACTACATTGTACTGTCAATTGTATGTGACAAATAACAATAAGGTTTTGGGGTTCTTATGATTACATTCATTCAAATTTCCTCTCCTATAATGTCTTCTTCTACTTTTGCTTGGCCTTTGTTATTTTACAAATAAATACAAAATATCTACTTGTACCTCTCTTATAGGATTCCTTATAATGGTGTCTCAATATATCATCATTTTGCTCTTGAGCTTTATATTCTTTATTATTGTTTGAAATGCTGATGAGAAACTAAAGCCATTTCACTGTTGCTATTCCTTGTCAACAGTGGTGAAAATTACAATCAGATCCTTAAGTAAAAGTGGAAATACCAGCATTCAAAGTCCTGCATTCAAAAAATACAGAAGTGCTCTCTACTAAATAAAGTATCAAAAGTGGTACAATAAGTACAAGTACAATAATTCCCTCTAAAATAAAGTGGAGTAGAAGTATAAAGTGGCACAAAATGGAAACACTCAAGTAAAGTACCTCCAGTGGTGGGAGAAGTATTCAGATCCTCGAATAAAAGAAGCAGTATAAAAATACTCCATTACAAGTAAGTGCCCTGTATAGAAAATGTAAAAGTACATAACTATTATTAGCAAAAGGGTATTTCAATTATTAAAAGAAAAAGTACTCATAATGCATAAAAAATGGCCCCTGTGTTGTACTATTATATATTTTTATTAGATTATTATTGGCAGTGCATTCATGTGCAAGTAGCATTTTTATGCTTGCAGCTTTCCATCTGTGCCAGTCAGCTAAAAAGGCTCAAATCTTTGATGACGTTTCACTTGGAAGGAAGTTAGCAGGTGAGACACACGCTGCAAAAATGAGTCAGTTCCATTCAAAAACGAAAAAAAATTAATAAATATGTGCACATATTCATCCACCTATCCAACAGCACTTTCTTATTCTACTGCTGGAGAGAAGCTCAGAGTAAAACAATAGCAGTTCCACAGTGGTTCCGTCTCTCTGCTCCGGTACTGTGAGACACTGAGGACATTCCAGCAGCGCCTTGTATTTCACCAACCACCACGGCTGCGTGCGTGCGACACTCCAAATGTCACTATGTCATTTTCCATGGCTTACACTTTGGTTGTGATTCATGAATCGCTCGCTCACTGAGCCTGGGGTGTCAACACAAACACATACTATGAGTTTGCATCTAGGTTGTTGAGGCCGAACATGAAATCAGGGGAAATGAAAGATAAACAGAGAGAGAGAGAGAGAGTTTTATCAAATCTGACTTTCATTATTTATTGATTTGAATTTGAATCTTGACAGAGCATGGCTATTATTAAAAAAAAATTGACTCTGGGATAGCATGACTCAAATACCAGCACAGTCATGACTGTAGTACTCAGTGAGACCACAAGGATGAGGTGTTTCTTGCATTTCCTACATCAACACTACATTTTTAGCTCCTATGTTTGGATTTTAATGTAATCAAAATGAATGGGCAGGTTTTTACTTCAGGGAACTATATATAGTGCTTATCATAATCCTAACATTATGACTCTTGAACGTACTTTATATTTGAGGGGAACTACTGATCTTATAATGAAAGTTTAACTGGGATCTTTGGAGAATTGAATCTGCCCTCTGGCAAAATCTGTTATACAGCTGTCTAAGCAAGGCTCTGCAAAGATAGCAAAAATGGAGATGATGTAATGTAGTTGATTATTTGGTTTGTGGAGTTTAGAGCATTTAATCACTATAACACCCGTGTAGATCCACATTTATTTTTCACTCCTGTGATGTGATCCTGAGGAGGTGTTACATTCAGGCTCTTTGCTCCTGATTAACGGCCACGGACACGGGTGAGGGATCTGTCACCTGCATAAATGTCACCTGCACTCTTGAGTTTTGTCACTTCAGGCTTTGGTCAGTTGCTTTAGAATTGGTTGTTTGCTGGAGAATAGCTCCAACGAGGATTTTATTGTACAACATGTTGCTGGTGAAGAAGCAGCACTGCTTTGTGCTTCTGCTGTCACCGTTTGAGTTTAATACCTTCCATTCACAAGAGTCTCTTGATTAGCTGCAGTGTGAGCTCTCTGTATTGAGCTAACACAAGGTCATTGACTTTCTGTTCCAGGGCTAAAAACCTGCATCACCATCTTCAGAGGGGCATTTCAGTGCACACGGTTTAATCACCTCACCTTCAGCAGCTGCACTTATCACTGAGAGGCAATCAGAGACAGGCTGTTGTATCATTGTTAGGAGAAATAAACACATCACAGTTGTTACTGTAAAATTATTATGCTGCATGCTACTATACTTTTGCCGATATTGTAATTATTCTAGGTACCTGACTGGGTATCAAACCAAGAGACACAAAACTATCATTGAAGAGTGAGGTGACCTCAGTCATTTTTCCTATTATCAGCCTGAATGGAGTTAACATTCTAGAGTTAAACAATCCAGTATTTCAGACTCTAATGTTCAAAGTTCTAAGTATCGCCACATAGAGCTTAAACAGCTGATTTAACACGTGTTTTTCCTGTATGATCGGATATCATAATCGAGATAGTTTGGTTATTTTTAAATCGGGTTGTATAAGGGAATTATCCATAGTCAGTGTATTACCTACATGTAGATCGGTGTCGGCGCACCCCCAATTTGGAGAAGCAGGGAAAAGCACCGACACGGAAGCTAAGCAATGTACTGCTCTGGACGGGGTCAACAGCTAAATGTATTTTAGCCACCTAAAAAAAAAAACTGAAGTCGTCATATTGCTCTCTTTAAAGCTGTGTCCTGCGAGGTAAAATTACAGTTTTTGTCAAAGGAGTCTGGTAGCTTGGAAGAGAGCATAAAAAGATATAATGGCTTCAGTTCCCCATCCTAAAGGGCTGTCTGACACCAAGGTAAAGCAGCGAAAAATGTCTAAATATAGCGCACACTTAAACTTTTTTTAGGTGTCTAAAATATGTTTAGCTGCTATCCCCCATTCCACAGCAGCACATTTCTATTTTTATTGACTATTGTCCGCTTCTCCAAACTGGGGACGTGCCGACCGCCATCTCCTGTAGGTAATACACTGACACTATGGAGAAGTACCTCATGCAACCCCAATTTCAAAAAATCCAAACTATCCTTTTTAGACTCCCTCCTGCAATGTACACTGCCACAATCTGCTGAACTCTATGTTCCCACCAAAACAAACCTTGTAGAAATAAATAATTTGTATCTCTTTGGAAGGGCTTGGATGTAGCAAAATCCCTAATCAAACCATCTGTATTTTTGCAAATCTATATTTTCTTGTACTTCTTTGCAAATAATTATTCAGAAGATGACAAATCTGGGTGTTACACTGCTAACATAATTTCCGGTGCTCCTGGTCAGAGTTAACTAAATGATAAAAGGGTAGTATGGGGAATGAAGAAAGGGTCAATAAAGCATTCACTGTACACAAGCACATAGATTTATTTATACAAATATAGTATGTATAACAATTGCATATCAACAGTTTGTTGTCTCTTTTTTATCTTGACGGTAAGTACAGGACCATAAGCTTCAAAAATGTTCAGTCAATTAAGAAAGAGTACCTGTGATTTAAAGATACAAAAAGGGATCAGTTGTATTGAGATGTTCTGCTTGACGAACCGAGCGTCCTATAAAACCTGAGCCCAGAGGTGACCTAATACAAAAGCTTTGGCATTATGTGACCTAAGTGCTAACAGGTTATTTAGGAAATGGTAATGCCTGACACATTTTATGCATGTAGAAGGATTTTGCTCTGCTGGACTTGTGCAATTAGATGTAATCTTATGAAAAGTGATCACTTTCTGTCAATAAATCCATAAAGGAATAATCATTAACAAAAAAAAATGCCACATATTAACATCATGACAGCTTTTCATTCGCTGTTTCAACATACAGAGTCCGGATGGAGAAAAAAAAAGACTCTGGCACACAGGAAGTGATGCGTTTTATGTTTTGGATTTAGTTAGGAAAAATTGAAGGAGAAAAAAAAGAGGTAAAGCCTGCACAGTTGAACAAACAAAGAAAAGAAAGCCACCTACCGAAAAATCAAAAAAGAACAAAAATACAAGACCGTATCAGTGACACAAAGAAGTAATCTCAGGGAAGTGTAGGGCAAAAGAAAAACACACAACAAGGAGCGCTTAGCACCAAAGATGGAGACGATAGAAAAGTAATAATCACTTTTATCAACATTTCCGTTACAGGTACGGAGGATAACAGGAAGTGAAACATTCCACTCAGTCTCGTAATAACTTCTCAAAATGATTGTCAAAACAGAAACCAGGATCTACATGAACTATGTGCTAATATTCAGCTGTTATACAAGGAATAAATAATAATCTGCACATCTTAGAAAGAATACATAATATTTAAAAGGAACAATAAAATGAATAAATGATATATCTATGATCTCATAAACTATAAAATAGACTGAACAACAATTATAGCATTATTTTTGATTTAATTCCCACTCTGTTCGAATAAAAACTGGTGACATTCTGTTTGTCGAGAACACGACATATAACATTTCTGAGGACTGATTTTAACTTTGGTAAAATTTCTTGGTAACATCTTGGTCTCATGGTATATTTTCTAGATAAATCTCAGTTAGGAGTGGCTTACCAAGTCTGGTAATAATCACAGTTATTGCACAATAATTATTCATGCCACCTGTAAATCAATAATCTCTTTAAATGGCACAGAGGATATACTGGACACAGAAGCTGCCTTACAGTACATAAGACCCATTTTACTTTACAATGATTTACATGTGCACATATCCCATAAACTCTGTATATATGCATGTATCCGATTGTGAATTTAGTGTCAAAGAATGAAAAAACTTAAGGATGTGTGTTATTGCTAAACCTACAAGATACAAAATCTTTCCTGCTACAATATAGAAGGTAAAAAAAGAGTCCACGTTTATTCCAAAACAGGACAAGTTTGACAAAAAAAGAAAAGAAACTGATGGTCATTCATACAGAGATACAAGCACCTGTTGAAGAATTAATAGAAACACCACTGTACACATGACATCTATGGCAAAATGGCAAAGGTGCCGCGGTGTAGTGGAAGTCGGTGAACAATCAAAAATGGATGACTGTAAACAAAACAACAAACACAAGAAAGGGAGTTTCAGTAAGACTCACAACCGGGGGAGAACAACTTATAAAAGTGAATACAAAGTTAAAATGGACAACTTTTAGTGCTAGCCTCCCTCATACTTGTCTTTCAAAGCACCAATTTCAGGACAAACGGCTCTCTTTGTTTTTGCTCAGTAATCGGTGGTACACTGGAAGGGAGAGAGGAAGTAAAAGAGTCTTCTACTTGTTGGTTTCCTCCACGACGGAGAGATTCCTTTGGGATCCTCAACAACAGACAGATGGTCTTTGAGATCCACCTTTTCGCTCACCTTCACTTCTTCTTTTTTTGGAACAACCTGCAGATCATTTAAAAAAAAGAGAAACAAACTGAGAGCGATGGCTTAGAGCTCGCTGACGGTTCAGACTTAGAGACTTGAATGTTATCTTGACAACATTCTGCACAATGCATATTTATTTATTTATTTATTACTCTGTGTCACCTCATACTGTGCAATATGTCATTTCAATTTATCTGCACCTTACTCATCTGTATATCTGTGTCTATATATACTGTCTGTTTATATAAGGGTGTTTATAGTGTCAATATTACTATTATAATTATAACTAATTCAATTGTTTTGAAAAAAAAAATCTTTTTGTAAATGTTTTCCTTTGTCTATTTAATGTGTATTTGTGTTATTCTGATGTGTGTGAATCTTTCTTTTGAGCTGCTGTAACAAGGGAATTTCCCCAGTGTGGGATTAATAAAGTCCATCTTATCTTATCAAGCTAATTCTGTATTGCCTGATGATTTTACCAAATGATCATAGATTTAAATGCTGCTTGATTCTCATACCAGCTTCAATTCCTCCAACTCTCGTGTTTTTGGTACAACAAATCCACTTATAAAGGGATAATTTGGATCTTGCAGTGGGGTTGCATGAGGTACTTATCCATAGTCAGTGTATTACCTACAGTAGATGGCGGTCAGCACGCCCCCAGTTTGGAGAAGCAGGCAGGAGTACTGCCTCGGAAGCTAAGCAATGTACTGCCGTGGACGAGTCAGCAGCAAAAAGTATTTTCTTTACTATATGTTATATATATGTATATATGTCTTTTGTTTAAAGTTACTTTGAACAAAAGTAAGTGACTGTATTCATACAGTATGTATAAGAGCTAAAGTTTTGTTAATTTCCATGTATTAATCTGCTAACTAGAAGAGAAGTTTGTTTGGGAAATGCTGCCTATATACAGTATATGCAGGGTTTGCTGCAGCAATTCATAGTGGAGGCGGGTCACCTTGCCTCTATTAACAGTTAACATACTTTTATAAAATAATACATTCAACTCGCTGGAAAAAAAGGAGTAGAGGCAGTATGTCTTACATATATTTATCATCTACTAATTGATCAGGAGACCAAACACTCAGCTGTGTAATGTAGTCACCTGTGTTGGTGGACAGAGAGACACAGTCAGAGAGACAGTGACAGAGACAAATGAATGCCAGGCAAACCAGTGGCTTATGTTGCATTCTTGTCTGCTTGTGCGTGTCACTTGGTCAGCAGCCTCTTGGCCGCCAAAGCAAATCTCTGCGGTCAGCATGCCAGCATGGATACTGTACAACATGATCCCTGCTCAGTTCCCTCTCTGTAGCTCTACCATAATACACTGTTACAAGCTCCCAAATACCTTCCCAAGCTGCACCGTGCCAAGTGCAAGACAAGAGATATGCTTGGGGGATTTGGTATCAAACGGGCAGCGACATAGGGATCTTGGACACATGCCCACCTCCAATACGTCAGGGAAACGCTTACATAATTCGGGAAGCCTGGCCAGAACTAAGCATAGCATGATATGATTTAGCTTAATGGTCTGATTAGTGTCTGACTAGTTTCTTCTTGCTTTTCTTCTGCTTTAGTTTGACTGGCAGTGCAGAACTTTGTTCTAAATTTGGACTGCAAAAATACTGTTTAAAGCAGACCCTCCATCCAGCTGTAGCTTCCAAATCACAGCATTACAGGCTGTATTATCATCGTACCTGCATGAACATGAGCCACAGATGTAATCGGTTTTAGCTTGAATAATTTACAGCCTTTACAACAGAATCACTGGCAGAACATAGCAGAAGCAGTAAAATCTGCACAGAGGGATACCAGCTGCTGAGTTTGCAAAACATACCACTGAGGTTTTAGGCTTCGTGCTGGGATGTAAATGTCTGCTAGTCTGCACACGAGCCAATTAAAGTGGATGCAAGGCAAAGCAGAGCATAGGTGAATACAACTTAAAAGGACAGTTGAACATGCTTCTTCTATATTCCTTTGCTGGATGCTTGCAAAATGTTTTAATTTTGACACTTGACTCAGGAAATCCACTTTACTAATTAAGTATATACTGTAAAAAAAAAAAAAACTAAAAAACAATACAGATGAAAAGTAAGCTTTCTGAGGAGATTTAAAATATGCTAATAAATCTGCCTGCAGGAGAAAAAGTCCAGTCACCTTGAAACTGGAACAGCTGGGAGTCCAAGGCTGTGCACATGCTCATGAGGAAAATGATAAAAGATAATACTGTATGTGGATATTATCTGCATCTATATCTGTATCCCCTCCTAAAATAAAAAAATAACAAATAGCATACACTTCAGATCCAAAATTCTATCAAATAAAAAAGAAAGAAAATCCATGTTGAAGCTCATCTTGAGTTCACCATAGTCCAGTCCAGGCTCAACTGTGCAGACTGCGACTCTAAGCTAAAATAAAGCCACACACCGTTCATAAAGATGCCCACATAAAGATGACACAGAGCTGAATCAAAATCAGCAAAGTATCCCTTTAACATCTACTTCCAATATGTCCCAGCCTATTAAAACTTGGGACTGACTAATCATTCATGTCATTATCTTCTTCTCTGGCGGTGCCTTACCTTATGTCCGACCCCCACCCACCCCTCACCCTTAAAGCAATGAAGCGCCTCACCTACGACATGTGGTTCTGCTGAGAGGCCACGTTCTGCTGCTGTTGCTGCTGCTGCATGAGGATCTGCTGCTGCTGGCGTCGCCGGGCCGTACGCAGCTTCTCAAAGCGAGCTTCCATCTCCTCCAGCACTTTGGGGGTGTAGCGAACCACCAGCTTAACACTGTCCTTGGCCGCCTTCAGTAGCTCCACCGCTTTCTCGTGGTGCTCGCCCTCCACGCTCTGCAGGGGGTTTAGCGACAGAGAGAGGGTAGAATTTTAAATGCAGCTGATTTGAATATGTATTCTTAAAAATAGTAACTCCCCTTTCCTCCATTTTTAATACCCTGTGATATTATGTGAAACTAGCAGGCTTACAGTCAGTGTTATTCAACTCTCTGTTGCTGTTGGAGAAGTATTTCTGCTTCTTACTCAAGACATGTGCTGCACTTTGATGTCAATAGTTCCTGACTGTTGACTGACATATCAAACTGAGCATTGCTCCATTGTGTGAGAAGTTGCAAAAAAAATATTTCAGTCACGGATATATCTTTTTGGAAGCGGGCTTAAATAATAAATAGGGATAGAAAAGCTTATCTGCACTCTCTCTCCGATCCATACATCGAGGCATTGTCCCCACATTCTGTATCAAAAGGTCAGACCTACCACGCCATTGACGGACAGGAGCTGGTCCCCTCGCTTTAGGCCGCCCTGCCTCTCAGCCACGCCTCCAGGGATGATGCGGGAGATGTAGATCGGGGAGTTCTGTTCCTTGCCACCCATCACGTTGAAGCCCAGCCCTTCCTCGGTCTTGGGTAGCTCCACCACTCGCGGGTGGGAGTGACCTTCGCTGGCTGCGAAGGCTGCAACTGTGGCCTGAAGGAAGAGAAGGAAGATGATCCTTCGTACGTATTATCTTACTACTAACTATCCCCAAACCCTGACAAAAATACCTGTATGTACTGTACATATTCATTTTGAGACATTATATAGTATAAACAATGTGTAACACTGGGTTGAATTGAGCCCAAACATGGGCTCAAATCTAAACTTAACCTGCACAACCTAAAACATTTGATTAGTAGAGCTAATGCAGATAGAGTAGAGTTTAATGGTAACTTGCTAATGCAGAAGAATCTACAAGTACAATATAGAAATATACAGTACATGTATCATGAAGTACTTTCATGCTTTTGTTACAAACGCAGTTCCCAAAAGTCAAGGATGAACTTCACTGCTCAAATACATTTTCTTTGTCATTTGAGACAACAGGCATTATGGATTTGTAGTCCTACTTTTGAAAAGGGCTACTAACACTAACTACACTACACTAACCAAAGCTACACATCACCATGACAGCAGGTGTCATGTTGTTTGACCAAAACTGCTGCAAAGTCTTGCAGCATTATAGCTTCTAGTCTTCTACGTTACACTCACAATGAATGCAAAGGATGAAACCAATTTTAAAAGTACTACAAAATGATTGTGAAGCTGGGTATACAGAATAATGTGAACCTCTGCTGCACCTTCTCATTTCATTGAGGATGGCTAACAAAGCATTAGGATTTAGTCAGGGCTAGGGGAATTAGACTCCACATGAGAAGTTCTCTGGCTTTCTAAGCACATGGATTAACACAACCAAGTTCACACTGGAGGAGCAGCCAGACACCTTTCACCCTCTGTAACTCTACCAGCTGGTTGATGTCACTCGCTGGCTTTGAGGTTTCTTTGAAACGCAAACTTCTTGCTCCTCGTACGCTCAGAGCAAAGCACCCAGGAGCTTGTTAGCCCAGGCTGGGAAAGCTAATGGCAGACGAACAGAGAAAGAGACACCCCGTGCCCACTGATCCATAGATGCATTGCCCCAGGTGCCTAGCTGTCAAGTCGGCATCATCTATGATATGTGAGGTAGATCGAGAAAAGGGAGGATTAAAAAAAAAGTAGAGGTGGGGAGGTTCTGTCTGAAGCTTTTGCAGATGTGTATCTAAATTCCCCAGCAGCAGGCAAGTATCTTGGCACTTTGAGGCCTTTGATGCGCCATCCAGGCGGTGTCCCCATCTCTGCTCTCCCTTCCATATTCATATGCATCTTCATATCCACATTTAGTTCTGCTCAAACTGTTTTGCTCATTTCTCTCTCCTCTCCTGCTGCCTGTTTTAATCTGGTTGTTGCATCTACCAATTTACCCTCTCCCTCCCTTTTCTCTTTCTGTCTTTCTTCCTCTGCTCCCCCTTCCCTCCGTGTCCCATTGTGAAACTAAATGCATACCGTCGCCTCCCGGGCCTCACAGCACATCGACCTTCAAAACTTTATCTGGGTTTCAGCAAACGAAAAAACTATCTGGCAGATGGCCGGCGCCTCTCAAACACAGGAGGCATTTCAAATTAAAAGCGTGCTAGAGGATACCTTTTGGGTAACAACAGTGTAAGTATGACTTTTATATCCAAAGCCACTTGATCATCAGCTCCCATTATTTTCTGATAGTCCCTGTCTCCATTAAGATCAGTAATAAGAGCCTCGAGCCAGGAATTAGAGGCTGAACTGATTTAATTAATGAAGCAATCAAAGAGTATCAAGTTGTTCAAGTGAAACACAAAGCCCAAGTGTCAGGAGATTCACCATCCCACTAACTAAAGTAGGGTACTTGAGCAGAAGCATTGCCGTACTTCATCTCTTTGGTCATTAGACTTCATTTTCAATACCATTGCTACAGTATGCATCTTTTTGTTTTGTTTTTCAGACTATCTGTGAGATACTGATTGAATGGAATTGCCGCTTTGGCCTGGCTTAGTGCTATCTAAAAATACTTTTAAAAACATCCAGTGCTCTCAGTTTAGAGTGTCCCCACAGCTAAGCCAGCTCAGGCCATTAGCTGTCTGTTAATTGCCCAGTGGATATGCAATTTTAATATAGATTTAGGAGCTTCTCAACATTTTGGCCAAAGAGGGAAAAGTAGGAAGGAATTTAAAAGCTGCTTAAATCATGTATTTATGGTTGCTTCAGGCTTATGACAAAGAGAGACAGAAGAGACATAAACAGTTTTTTTCCCCAATTTAAAGGGAGATTACTCTACTCATTCATACAGATGTTATTTTTCAGATCACACAATGGTGCCCACTTGACAAATGACACAAGATATTCCAAATGGAGTAGGATAACAGATATGTAATTGAAAGAAATCAACCAGATTGACTTTGTTGAATCTTTCCTTTTGTTAAATATCTAATTTTGTGCAACAGTTCGCAAAGAGTGAAATGAGAATATTGATACCACTGTCATGTCTGTGCATGAAGTATAGAGCTGATGCCAACATCATACCTGTCAAGTTTTGGATTTGAAAATAAGGGAAATTTTCCGGCGCCCACCACGAGCAGTCCCACCACCCCAACCAAGCTCCAGTATCCCTTGCATTTTAAGACAGGTGTACAAGAAAGCTAAAATCACCACTTGATGCAAACATTTACAATTTATAACATTGCTTGTCTTTACATTTAATTTTCATTCCACACATTCTTTTCATTTCATATTGCTTTTCTTTTACAGTTTTTCTTTTCATTTCACATAACTTTTCTTTACTCTTTTAGTGAGTTATTGTACAAATTTGTTGCAGACTTTGTATTCTTTAAGACTGTTTTGGAAGGAGTGTATTTGTGGGCTGGGCCAGAGTGGTTAATTTTACATGAGAGTAGAGCGCAGACAGTTCTGTTGTCTAACGTCATCCTATTCTCTGGAACAATCTTTCGTACCATGCTAAACACCCTTTCTCAACTTGCATTGCTATGGGGAATGCATAGTAAAGCCTTCATAAGTCGTAGCGTCCATCATCCGTCTCATTTTTTTTTTTTTTTCCCCCTGCGTTGTCACTCATCATCTGACCTCACACACTAACCTCGCGACAACTGCCACCTACAGTACCTGTAGTAGGCTACTGCAGGTGGCAATTATCGCGAGGCTAGTGAAAGAGCTCAGATTGGGAATGTTTTTTTTTTTACTCCGCTCGGGCCCGGGGTATTATTATTTTTTAATAACGCAGGTTAAAATACGGGAGATTTACGGGAAAATACTAATACGGGAGGACGGCGGGAAAGAAGAGTAAAATACGGGACTTTCCCGGGATACTTGACAGGTATGGCCAACATATGATTAGCTTAGCTTAAGGGAGCAATGGGAAACAGCTAGCATGGCTCTGTCCAAAGTAAAAAATACACCCGTGGGCACCTCTATAGCTCACAAAGTAACACATTTTATTTGTTAATCCCACAAATGTTTTACATTTGTGTACAGACCGAACAAAAAAGATACAGCCTGTTAATTAGTAAGCTTTCGAGTTGCTGGAAGGTGTATTTTTCGAGACAGCCAAGCTAGCTGCTTCCAGTAGCCATTTAAGCTAGGCTAATCACCTCCTGGCTAAACCTCCATATTAAATGCACAGACAAACCCCAATTGTTTTAACTAGAAAAAAAGATGAAAGAATTACAAAACTAGCTGTTTTTACATTTCTTTTTATGTACAGATAAACAAACAATAGCTTTAGAGGTGCCCCTCCTTTATGCTAATTTAAGCTAATTACTTCCTGGCTCTAGTTCCACACTTATGATGAGAGGTATCAATCTTCTCATCTAACTCTCAGCAAAAACGCCAATAAGTATGTTCATCAATATGTTGAACGTAAAACAGGTGTTTAAGTGCAATTCACCAACTCTGCACTATTGTGCTCGAGGCATAGTGTTGGTTGGAAGAGGCAACACAAGCACTCATCATTTGAAGTCTCATACAATCCCTCTGCACTCATCCTCCCTTTCTGTTCAAATCCTCCACACACCCACTCACCCAGTACTGTGATGTACTGAAGAAGAGTGGGCCCAGCTGGACATTGAACAACTGAAGGACAAAGAGGCACCCTCATCTCTCTCCTCCCTGCATCTCATCATCCTCATCCTGCACATGAAATCAGACATCCTGCCCGCTTTGCTTTCTTTCAAAGGCCTGTGTCTGTTGCAGGCAAGGTGCTGGTGACAAGTTCTGCTCAAGTGACCTCTTTTATACACCAACATTTGCTTATTCCAATCACACTGCACCAGGAAATGTCTCAGTCCGGATTTTGTTCTTCACCTGTGACACGACAAAAAAACGGTGGTAGAAGCAAAGATATAAAAAAAAAGGATTAGCTTTCTCAATCTTATATGAACAGACATGAACTGTCATCTAAAAAAAAATCCCATCTGAGCAGTGAATCGTGATTAAACTATCATAGCCTGTAAAGTGAATATAGAAATAGGTTATCTTTGTTTGATTTAAATTTCCACAAAAAACTTCTCCTCAAACAACAAAATGAAGACATCAATCTGATACAGCGAGCTTGTCAGTTGCGATAACAGCAAAACAAATATTTGCTTTTATCATTATATTGTTTTACAGAGTTTAATCCAGGTTGCGTAACAGGATATAAAGTGGCTTGTCTAATGGGAGTAAAGCAGAATAAAGATGGAAATCTAGTGGCTGTTATTCACAGTGAACATTATGTGGAATTAAAGAAAGATTTACAGCTCAAATCAAAGTCATTTAGTAACTTAAAATTGTTGAAACAAGGATGACGAGCTGGAAGTTCTAACGGATTCATATTGAAGGAAAAAGATTTCCGACATGATATTGTAAAGACATTTTGATATATGCTGTCAGTCTGACAGTTTGTTTGACCGTGTGAGTTGTGTTAATTTACCCAAAGCATGCTAACTAAAGAACTCAAACAAAACTGTACGAACACCTTCTATTCATCTATAAACATTCTACAATGTGTGTAGCCTAAATAAAATAGTCAATTTGGTTGGTTGAATTTCCATTTTCATTTGTCTAGCAGTATATACAAATATATACTGGTCCATCTCCTCTCTTTGCCAGATTCTCTAGCGTGCATCCGCCTAGCTTTCTATTGTTATTCTGCTTGTCTGTTCTGCCTGATCGACTACCTGACTCACGGTTTGATGATTCTGTGTAAACTTGGACTTTTATCTTACCTGCCTGTCTGTGACTCGAGCTTTTGGGTTCAAGCGTGTCTATTTTCGGAGCCGTTAATAACAGAGTTAGTTTAAAATCTTGCCAACGGGTCATGCTAGTTTTGCACTCCCCATCTCCATTTTGAAGATAAGGGAAATGCAGACTCTGGCAAAACAACCCCAAACAGTGCAAGTCTCCTAAAGCTTTCCAAATAAACTTTGACTCACTCATAAACTCTGAGTCCGAACAAAAACAACGATGCTGGATTAGCTTTTGTAGCTAACTGCAATGGGATAACAGTACTTTTGGGGAAATCTTCCGGCTAACTAAAGTAGCTTCCTAGATGTTGCAGATTTAGCATAGAGAAGTATAAGATAAAAGGTATGTTTAAGTTATTGTCTTCTAAGGCAGTTCAAGAAAACTAAGTGCAATGTTATTCTCTGCAGTTAGCTAGTCAGTTTTTTTATGAAGCCCAATACTATAAATCATAAATTTCCCTCAAGGGGCTTCACAGTCTGTACAGTTACTGTGCACTGCTAATTGCTAAGCCAGGGGACTTGTTTATTTTCAGTCTGACAAACGTTATGTGCATTTATGTAAAACTTTGAAGACATCCTGGGTAAAACAAACTACAGCTTAAACTCTAGTTTAAAGTACTATTCAGTGACTTTCACTTTTATTTTTTGTGTCTTTGCTGTCTCAGCAGCTAATCATAAAGATCAATAATCAAATTGTGGTATAGCAGCAAAAGTACACTTGAGGAAGTGCTTTAGCATGTGATATTCATCCTTATTCATACAAAATGGGCAATCATGTGTTGTTGCTTAATAACACACACACACTCTTAATAAGGGCCATTAACAAGTAGAACATACTTTGCTCATTTCATTCTGCTTTAGCCAAAAGAAAAGATGAGAATGATATTACTGGGTAATGTGATTAACAGATAGTTTGCCACTCATTAGTTACAGTCATGTTTAATGTTTATTACTGAAAAATAATAACTGATGTAAAGATCAGATCCAGATCTCCAAAGCAGCTCTTACCTTAGCTGTGGCCCTGGCCTGGTACTCTGGACAGCCATTCACTGTGATGGTTTCATGCATGTACTGGTACACCTGAAAGTAATGAAGACAGACAGGTGTTATAACTATGTTTCACATGGTTTGAAACTGAAATCACCACCCTGCGTCTAGGCTCAAACAGTTCATTTCCATAGTCAAATAATGGTGTGCCTTCACAGCTGGCCGTCCAGACATTAGTCCAACAGAATGACTAATGGAAAACACATGGCACTCAGGCCCAGAGTTATTACATGCTAGTACTAATCACACTACTTAAAAATACTACTCAAAAATAAGTCAGCTTACATTTATTTTACACATGCAAACAATATGTACATTACATAAAATCAAATCCTCAAATGCATTTGTAGTTGAGGCCATGCAAATCAAGGTTTTGTACAATTTCACTAACACCTTTGTAATGCAAAAACCCTTTGAAATGTGAAGACATCAGCAGCAAAGTGACTAAGTGAGGAAGAGAATTTAGTGTCTAGACTCTCAGAGAAGTTAAGAGAATATTTCAATTACTGTATTAAAGTATGTTTTAGGGTGCAAAGTTACCAGCCTTGAAGATGATATAGCCTAAAAGGTAGTCTCCAGCTGAATAGTGCTCTTTATTTGTGCAGTTCCTTGGTATTAATATAAATGTAACTGATCATTAACGCAAATATCTATGTCTAATCTATGACACAAAGAACTAAAGCAGTTCTGAAGGCTGAAGGGGTCCAATCACAATTCTCAGCTCCGGAAATTGAGGCACAAGCTGACCCTTAATAAACAGCCCATACAGTTTTCAGAACAGGCAGTATTACATTTCTGCTGGGCCTGAATGGTGTCAAGACATGGATAACTGTATGTCAAGCTGGGTGAAAAACAATTCAAACTGAGGCAGACAGAATCAATGCAGACAGCAGCCTTTCCCGTTAACATGTCTTCTAAAGACACCTCACAACTAAAGAATAAAAAGAGAAGAAGATAGATACAGTGTTGAATGAGGCTATGTGGTTAATATACTGTCACACAAAACCCTTTTCTGTAAGAGCACTTACTCCAGCAAACCAGTCTGTACTGCAGCTTAAAGTCACATCCCTCCAATGCTGAAACCAAATGCATTAATAGGAGGATGGAGATACTGTACAAGTCATTGAGATGTATGGGCTGATTACAAAAAAAAGTCTCAGAAGAAATGTTTTTGCTGAGTTGGTGCAACTGATGCAAAGAAACAAATAACAGCAAAGACCGTTTTATTTAAGCGGGCAAGTTTTCCAAGTACAAACACATCTACTTGTTTTACATTTACATTTATGGCAGTTTCAGTTCACTGAGCAAATAAGCAATCAAATTATAGTAAGAGTACTGATGAAAAATCCTCAGTGCAAAATAAAATCTCCCTCTATGACATATTGTATGTTCTGGCTCGGAAATGAATTTTAATCATCTGTTTCCACTCACTACATGATATCTCTCATCAAAGCATGGCAGCTGGCCTGAAAGCGAACACGCCTGCTGGCTTTGACGTGCCACTGTGCAACATTACAAAGGCCTTGGTTCTCTGAATCTTTAAAGGATGTATACTTATAGGATACAAACGCTGAGATAGTTGTATGTAAAGATCTCAAAGAGGCGGGAACAAAATATCCCTGAGCTTCTGTTGTCTTGTTTGCTCATGAATTTCAAAGACCAAATGAGCGTGCAACTCTACGATTCAGACTGCAACACATTTTTGTAGATTTATAGCGCTGATGCATTGGGGGGGAAAGGAGGCGCCAGTCACACACAAACACACACACACACACACACACACACACACACACACACACACACACACAGCTCCCAAATGATATACTTTCCTGAGGTCTTCTTCCACCTTTGCACTTTTTGAGGCTGAGCACAGCTTTAAAAATGCCATGAAAGGTTTTTCTTGCTTTTATCTGCCTGCAGAGTGGCTTCTTATTTCCCTGAGCTATCTTTTTTTAAACACTACTGCAACTGTTTACTGTATTACACATATTTCTTCTACCTGCAACTGTCTCTCATTTTGGGCCTGCACACATTGGTCTCTGTTACGTATGTAACTACAATGGCCCTTTTCAAACAGCAGTGTTACAGATAGAGCTGCATTGCTCATGCGATATTTGGCATCAAGTGTGTGAGAGGGAGCAGTGGTACAGCGGTGACTTAAAAAAGACTCACAGGGTGCATCAGGGATGGATTTTAAAACTTATTTTGCAGTTGAAGACTTAATTAATGCCCGGCGTGCGGGCAAGGGAAGCTGCCGTCTCACTAGCAAATACATTAATAAACTGTTGCATTTTTTCTCATTTATTAGATGGAATACACAATAAAGTTCCTGAGCATATGTAAAAAATATATATAAAAAGACATTAGGGTGCGAGGAAGTTCTATTTGCTCACATACTGTATGTTAAGGTTTTTTGTAGATATTCATACAGTAAGCAAAAGTCAATATAAAATTCAGAGAGGATGATTTTTATACATTTTTCTACATGAGATATTATCCCTTTTTCAAGTTGGCTTAGCAGTCAGTCACCTACTGTATTACCCTTCTGCCTCTGGAAGACACAGAGCTACATTAGCATTCATTTGGTGTCACATTCACTCTCTTTTAACTCTTTATTGGGTCTCCACCAACTCCTTTGGGGAAATAATTTGGCTCTTTCACTGCTAAATGCTCAGCTATGTTCACCAGGTAGTTGTTGTTTGGTGCTGGGCAGGTAGCGCACAGTGAGTTTTTAAAACCTTTTTAAATTTTTACATTTTTTTGAACAGACGCCTGCTGTGTCTGGAAACAACACTGATGAGAGCTGTGAGACTGAACAACCCAAACAGTGAACAAACAATTAACTGATAGATAGATAGATAGGATAGATAGATAGATAGATAGATAGTAGATAGATAGATAGATAGATAGATAGATAGATAGATAGATAGATAGATAGATAGATCTTTCTGCATAAGAAATCATAATTAACTGAGAAATATATTGATAGTATTACAGTGATCTAAAGGACATAAAGCGACATGCACATTTAATATCTCTATACGCATTAACCTAAATGCAGTGTCCTGAATGACAGAGTCATAACATGGAACAAATACATGTAGCTGTGTGCTTTTGAATGTCAGTCTGCTCTTGTTGTGGCTTTGCTCTAAATAGGCCTGTTGTCCTGCGGGCATCTTTTCAATTCCCTTTCTGCCTTTTCTTTGGCCAGACGTCTTCACTGCTCCTCCCTGACACCATCAGTCCACCCTCTCCTACATGTTTCCTTCTTGCCTGGTTCAGGACAGTGAAACACACACACACACACACACACACACACACACACACACACACACACACACACACACACACACACACACACACACACACACACATTATTTCTGATAGGATACCAGCACTGGCACCTATAAGGATGCTAGAAAGCCAGAAACCAGAGAGAGAGATGCCTGCGGGGCAAACTAACATGACAACGCTGCTTGTAACCATACATTCCTAAGTTACGTAGAGAGGCAGGATGGGGATTTTAGCCTGCTTGATGTGGTTGAAAAAGGATGAAAACCAGCACAGGGTTTAACAATACACTTTCCCTCTCTGCGGTGCTATCCGTGACACAGAGGGGAAAATATCGAACTTGCACAGACTGACTTAATGAGCCTTTCATCCTTTAACTTAATTTGACATGGGAGGCTGAGGCATCGGGATGGATTCAACACAAATCCTTTCGCTTTCATAAAAAAAAGAAAAAAAAAGTCAATTATGTTGATTGAAATTCTCTGCTGAAGTGGAAAATCAACTACAATGTTAGATGCTGATGAAAGATGTTACGGTTCTACCCTGCTTTTTGCACTTCCTGTGTTCGTCGGGTGGGACTGTCTAACCCAATGTACTGCAAATTCCCACTCTTCATCATTTCCAGCTGGTTAGCTCTTCCAGTCATTTCGTCTTGTGTCCTTCTTTTCCTATTAACAAAGCTGATTGACCCTGACAACTTATTCAGGCTGACGCAGTGAGACTAAAGCACAGACCCCCATCAGTGATGAACATGGAGGGGAAAGACAACCAGCTCATCAAACTCTATCTCTTTGTCACTTAACCCAACACTGCTGAACAGACGCTTTTCCCTGCCATCCATTCTTCATATTGACAGCCAGCCTGTCATCCTTAACAAGGCTGATTCATGTTCGGTAAATTCTATTGACATAGACTTAGAGTATAGGATCAGGTTTGGAGGTGCACTTACAGTGGGGATTTTTACCATATACACACGATTAGTATATGTCCATCTTATCAGGCTCTGTGTCGGCCCACCAGACTGAGTAATGAGCTCTATTGCATATGTGTGTGGAGAAAGGAATCATATCACAGATTACCAAAGGCTCAGACTTGTAAGAAAGGTCATCTGTAATAATGAAATGTCACTGAGGTGTCTGTGTGTGTGTGTGTGTGTGTGTGTGTGTGTGTGTGTGTGTGTGTGTGTGTGTGTGTGTGTGTGTGTGTGTGTGTGTGTGTGTGTGTGTGTGTGAGATCCAAATGAACATGGGGAGGGTTGGACTTTCAGTTCAACCTGTGTGTTATGGCTCTTTTAACTTAAGCGTAGTTAACACTGATGGATGACACACAGGAAAGAGAAGCGAGTGCAGTCAAAATGAATAAGAATATGATTATATAGCAAGGAGTGAAAAAAACGTGAAGCTTTAAAGTGGAGGAAAACTGTTCCCATTAAAGGACTATACCAATTTGCTTTTTGTATCCCTTTACTACAAAGCATATAGTATTTTCTAAGGCAATTGCATTTTTTCTCTTTCAGATAGCTACTGGATTCATATTAGTGTCATTATGTTACAAAAGAGACCTCAAAACTGCTTGAGATTGGTATTCCATCACAATGAGCCTATTTTCTCAAAGTTATTTTACCATTTTGTGGTTGAAAGTGCTGATTATTTTTGTTACATTCATGTGGTGTCGAAATAATCAGAAAAATTTGTTCCTGGCTGGGAAAATTCACATTAACACCCCCTCAAGTCAGAAAAACAACTCAAAAAGTCTGTGAAAATACGTCATATTACGCAGAAACATGACGGACAAAATGAAATGTTGGGTTGATGGTAAGAAACTTTTTTTATTAATTCACATATGCATATTCATTTTTGCTCAAATTGTAATTTGTAATATGGTATTGCTGTCCACATTGAGTAACCTAGATTATTTAGAAAATGTATTTATAAGCATTAACACCAATAACAAGTCAGGTAAAGCAATATTTCAGTGATTTTAGGGAATGTACTGGTGCAGTCTGTGACGAAATCACTAATGCAAAGCTTCAAACTGTGTCAGCATACTTAGTTAGAAAAATGAATATTACTGAAGAATACCGGAAACAGCTATCAACATGCTGAGCAATAAAATACAACACACATCTTCTTTGTAGTGTTCATGTTGTTTTCACATTACAACGTTAAGCTCATGAACCGAAGTCGGAAAAACAACTTCCCAACTCGCAAAATAGGACCATTAGGGACATATGGTTGCACTGTTTCTTCCAGGGTGGTGCCCTCCCTGGTGGGAAGCGCCAAGGAGATTTAAAATTAAAAAAAATCCAACCTAAAAGACAAACGCAAACAATTGAAGTATTAAACATCATAATGTGGATCTGACAGCTTTCTCAGCACAAATAAATGTTGCCGTTTGACAATAGATTTCCCACAACTTGAAGTGGGCCATGTGTGAGAAAACCAGATCATCTGGTATAAGTATACCCTGTGGATGCGAATGTCTTCTTTAATTGTTTCCGGTACAAACAGCCCATCAGAGGACACAGCTGTTGAGAACTCTGATATTCCACCACAACAACTACTTAAATGCTCTGTGCAATAACAATAATAATATACAGTATGCAATGGCCAGCAATTACAGCCTGCCCTCCAGCTGGCTCAGCACCACAGAGAGAAGCCGTCAGCCTCTCTGCAGCCCAGTCATCCCAGAGCATCTCTGATGGTTTCCCTGGTGACTGTGTTTAGGCAGCTCTATGTGGGTGAAATGGTCTGCATCTTCGCCTCTTGGAAAAGGGCATTTTCTACTGCTGCTGAGGCCCTGTTCAGAGGTTTTTGAGAATCATTATCATTGAAATCCAGCGACTGGCACTGTGATCACTCAGCCGGTTGCCAGACGTGCACTTGGTGTCGGGGTGTGCCAGGCCTCCACCGAGAGGGCCAGAGCAGAGCTGGGCCCCGTGAGAGGAGAAGACTAGTGCTTTCTTCCTTTCTGTCACTTTGCGTGATGTCGGGGTTTTTACACAATGCTTTGTCAGAAGCCATTTCTCCTAAATTGGCGTCATTGCCAGTGTTGGCGACCTTTTTATTAATATAACGAGGCCCTGGCTGTAAACAAAGCTTATAATGAGTTTCTATAAGAAATATGCTGAAAAGACAATAGAATTAATATCTAAGTGACAAACAGAAGGTTACAGAATATGTTATGGCTTAGAAAGTGACTTTGGTAAACCAGAGATGTCAGCAGCTCATTGAGTCATTGATACAGATATACTCCAACATATATTGTGGTTATTTGGTGCTCTAAATCAGTAAAATCGTATTTAATTTCCCTTTTATTTGCAACACTCTGATTAGGTCTGCTAACTGTCTGCTTTCATTCCAGGAAAAATTACATGTGGACTTTGTTTACAATTAACTTGCAACACAGATGCCGTCTTGGCATCTGTCTCTCTGCTCTCAGCCCTGTTTGCTTAATGTCATTGGGCGATGCTACAGTAAATCATAACAGACAGGACACTAAATATACAAGATCTGCCTATCAGCCTGTGTAGTGGTGTCATGTAGAGTGAATGCTCTTGTTTGTTTGTACCCCGTCCTCCTGATGAATGGTGTTAAGATGATGGATCAGTGGGTGGCTGTTTGCCTGCTTGTAAATAAAAGCATTCAAACTAAGAGGAGAAACTCTCCTCTTTATGATTCATACTTTATTCCGTCCCTGTAAAATGTAATTAAAACCAATCTCCTACAGTGATTTCCTTAATTAGAATTCAGTGTAACGAGCTAATCAAACCTTCAAGTTAATGAAATGCTCATAATGTTTTCTGGCCTCGTGATCATTGAAATGTACTGTGTGAATTTTTTAGGCAGTCAAAAATTCAATGTAGCTGTTCAGCTCCAGCGTATTAATGGCGGTAGTTTTCATTATGCTGCAGTCATTTTTGATTGATGTAACACAACAGTAAGTTAAAGGTACACGCACACAGATTTTGTTGTTTTTAGCCATATTTCTTCTCAAAATGACTGTTCTGCTGAGTTTCAAAGCATCAGTAGTGACCTACAGTAGGAGCACGTTTTGGCACCACTGTATACTTGAACACAATCAGGGAGTTATCTTTCCCCTACAGTACAGCCAAGTCATTGAACCACTGGGCTACATTAATATCTTTTAGCATAGCAATAGCAGCCGGTTGCACCAGCTAATCACAAATTTAAGTGTAAAGTCAATGCTAAAGTCTACAATACTAAATGCAACTTTGTTACTACTTTACACTAAATTTTGCAACAAGGCGAAAATTCACTTGACTTTCAAGGACTACAAAACAAAGCATTTTTTTTACAATATGCTGCCAATATAAATTAACAGGGAACATTTTCCACAGGCTCTTGAAACATTAGTGTCTCCCATCTTCATCTTTCATTCCAACATGATGAACAACCATACTATGTTCAGGCTAAGCTATGCCAACAACAACAACCTGCTGTTGTCTAGTATTTCCCTCAACATTATGTTAAATAATTTCTTCACAAAAAGGCATAGTTCCACTTTTCTGGTTTGTTTGGATACAAACCGAAAAAAAATGGTCTTGACAATACAGCAGCCACGACTAAACAGGTAAAATAGCAACAACAACTGAATGAGTTCAATGAATGATAGGAAGAGAACTACAACAACAACAACAACAAGTGCTAGCCCGAGAAAGGTCATCGTAGAAAATTCAAATAAACAAATAGTCTCACAGAGCAAAAAAGAATGAAAACACATGAGTCATGCTGATGTTCGCGGACCGCCAGTTCCCTTCATTGACAGTGACTCACCTCTCTGATGGCTGTGCAGAACTCACTCTGAAGGACCTTCTTCAGAGACTGGAGCTTGTGACCAGGCACGTCACCTGACTCCTGCAGCTTCTCCAGCAGCTCGATAGCCCTGGCAACATCTGGCAGAAAGAGGGACAGAGAAAGGGTGTGAATGTATGTGTGTGGGCACTCATGCCAAGGGCACAGAGGGCACAGAGTAATGCCTTATTCAATTGCATTACTGTAACAGCACAGCCACGAGAAAGGCGCTGGAGTGAATCAATGGGTGGGATAATGGAAATAGACTCAGTCAAGGCCAGCTGAGGCGAGAAATATTGCAATCCCATCCATGGATCGTTTGCATTGGCTTAGCTACTGTATATGCATGAGAATGGAGAGAGGGAATAAGTCAGGCACTCATTTCTTCAGAGGTAACACTTGCTGGTAAGAGTAGGCACCCGACGGGCATTACAAAACATTTACACTAAACCTAAGCCTTAATTTAGAGCTTGTGACTCTGGGGTCTACTGAGCTCTCCTCCCCTAATTAGCTTGAGCTCAATGATTCTGCCAGTTTGGTTGATTCATTTCTTGCCCTCTGAAACTGGCAGACCAAACAGAGATACTTAATGGAAGGAGTAGGAAGTGATTTGGTACTCAATCACTGGACTGTTGGGTCAATAACATGTTTTATTCAGCTTGTGTGTCCAGAGACCTCCGACCACACAAAGAGAGATGATTGGTGCAGTTTTACAGTGGAGCTTACTTGCATTCTAGTTTCACACCAAAATATATATTGGTGTTGCATATACCCCATGAAACAGCAAGCCACACCATAATCTCTTGAAAAGTAGAACCGTGTCTCAACCGGCAGTGGCAGATGGCTGCCCACCAAGAGTCAGGGTCTTTCTGCCTGTAAAAAGGAAGTTTTTCCTCGCCACTGTCGCACCAAATACCTGCTAGTGGGAAATAGTTGGGTCTTTGTAAATTATAGAGTGTGGTCTAGACCTACTCTATCTGTAAAGTGTCCTGAGATAACTCCTGTTGGGATTTCACATCAATGAATGATCTAGTCTATAAAATAGAAAATCATGACAAAGCCAATCACAAGTTCTCAGACACATTGGGGAGTCAGGTGATACATCTCTGTGGGTTTCACATTACACATAGTCATTTCATCCAATCGTTAAGTTAAAAATATTGATTAGAGCAGCTTTAAAAAGTGAGATGTCCATGTCTTTTTTGAGTATAAAGCAGTTTGAGGTGCTATATAAATTATGCGAAAGTATCAAAACGCTCCATCCATAAAGTAATGCCATCAAGACTTCTGTACAATTGTAGGGGAGATGCAGAAGACCCGGAAATGCTGACCAATCAGAGCGACTGGGCTTTTTCAGGAGGGGGGCTTAAAGAGACAGAGCGTTTCAGACAGAGGGTGAATATATTTAGACAGGCATATCTAGACAGAAAGTATGAAAAAAAAAAAAACAGCACATAAACATGTTCTAGTCGAAACCCAAAAATACAAGTATGAAACTAATAATGAGAACAATACGTCCCTTTTAAACACTCACAAAGTTTGTTTTCGGAATTTATATGTATTTTATTTAGATTCATTTCGCAGTTTATTTAGTTATTTTCCAGCAGCAAACATAATGCCAACACTTTATTTGACAGAAAGCTAGGCTGTTTGTTTAGATTCATGTCATTCCACCAAGCAACAACGGCATCTTTTTTTTAGACTTTCCACAGCTCCAGCCATGTTTGGGCAATAGGGATTGATCAATAGGCACACACACATTCTTTAGATTACTCTACATGTGTTCTGCATCAGCCACAAATGCTTGTGCATTATATGTAAGCAGGAAAAAGGGATAAGCAGTCTTTATTGTCTACAGTAAAGGAGAGTATATACCATTATGAAACCAGGTGTCATCATAACAAGCAGTACACTGTCATCTCACTACGAGGCTGTATCAGTGGCTCTTTTCACAACACACACTGATGAATTGTGCATAGAGGCATCACACTCTTTCTCACACACACATGCACGCACACACACACACACACACACACACACACACACACACACACACACACTAATATTGATTTCTGGGAATATGGGAGTAACTCAATAAAGCAGACAAGAAAAAAACTGGTCTCCAGCTCTGATTTTGAGAGCACTATATAAGGCAATAAAAAGGAAGTGTGGAACACACTAGGATGGTACCTTTTATTGCCTTTTTGCCTTTATACTACATGTGGAGACAATGAGCACCGAAATCCAATGCTTGTTTCTATGTCAAGCGGCGAGCGCACTATAATACAGTACTGAGGATTATATTTATCTGTTTGAAATTGCAAATTCAGTTCCCATCGAGGCCGGTTGAGTCCAGCGGGAGTTGTATTGGCAGATGAGAGCTGGCAATGAGGCGAGTCGTCATGATGATGCTAATCGGCCATTAATCAAACGACTCTACTCAGAGTCTCGTGTAAAGATGAATCCCACAGCTTTTCTTGGCAAGACACACCCTGCACAGCATTCAAGCACTAGGATTGGCCAGGTGTCCATGCTCGCATGTTCAGATCATATATCCTGACCAATGGGGTATCCCAACCTTAACCACTTGAGATCATTGCCTTACCTCAGGTATCTGCCTACCACTCAGCTGCTACGGAAAGCATTGGGTGAATAACAACGCTGCAAGGACTTATTTTCTTTGGCCACTGGGGGCAGCAGAAACAAGTTGTGCACAACACAGCATTGATATTTTAAGTTTATATGGTGAACTTCTTAACAAACAGTTGAGTATTTATAAATCTAGTACTTATGGAGCACCATTAGCATTCATTTGGAGTTACGTCTTGGCCTCATGCCAAACATAATTTTAATATTCATATTCATATCCAATATTAAACTATTTTCATTGGGGAAAAAATCACATGGGGTTATAAGCAGTGGATATTCTGCTAATTATGCCATAATAATATTTTCTATCAAGGTGTCTGGGTTAGTTTTTTCCCTCTATGCCTGAATATTAACAAACAGAGATTGTGAATAGCTTGTAATGAGCTGGTATACTTCCAAGCAGCAAGGGCATCTATCCAGGAGGTTTATGAGCATTTGATTCTCATTAAAAGGAGGTCAGGGGCCATCCAGGAAATATTTTTCTTTCCTCTCTGCCGATATTTGCTTTCACATGCTCATTAGCACCATTTTCTTCATCCACATCAAGGACTTTGACGGGGCGTTTGGAACCTGACTTCAAAGATTGAGATTGCAGACATTTTAGTGGGGCTTGCATCTCGCTGATCAAAAGTGATGCCTGCCCATTTCCTAATATAATCTTTCTAACTTGAATTTGGGTCATTTTAAATTCTTTAGATCTGGATCAAACAGAGGAACTGCTCAATGAAATGTTCCAATGTTACCTACATTGACTATTGTAATAACTGTAATACCGTAAGCCTGCTCCAGTCAATATATGTCATGTCCCTTTGCAGTTTTATCCCGATGTAAAAACATAAGGACACCGAAAAGGTAATTACAGGTGTCCACACACAATGAGTGGTGATAAGTGGTAATCATATATAATCATATATAACTATCTGGTTCACACAGAGCAGCTTAGAGGTAATGAAATGTCTGCTGGCACTGTATTGGCACATTTTCCCTTTACTGCTTCCAGTGATATCGAATCTCTGTTCGTGAAGATTTGTTGCTTCACTGTCACACTGTTTTTCATTTACGCGAGATACTGTTCTGAGAAACTGTGTAAACAAATCAAATTATGATCTTAGTGTTGTATGAAGACAGGTCAGATAAACTGCCTGGTGGGTTATTTCTAGCACATAATATAATGCAAAAAAAAATCTCTTTTGTTTGTGTCTTCAGTTCTTTGTAACACAGGTTTAAGCAAAAATGTCCCATGAGTGCTCTTCAATTCTCTCTGCTCTGCATGCTTGATGTAAAAGTGGGACATTAGATGAGTTGGGTGACTGATCAGAGGGGTGTAAAAAAAACAAAACAGGGGAAGAGGCATTCAAGGGTGATTGTGTTCCATGACAGAGCAGCTGAGATGACTGCAGGGGATTACAGTTACGTCACATTAAAAGGAAATGATTCCCGATTCACATGTGCAGCGAAATGACATAATACAGTAATTGTTTGGCAGTAAGAGTGTGGAAAAAAAAATATCCTGAAAGTCCCTTTGTACTCTAATAACACTGACATGCTGAAAGACCACACATATGTCACATTATATACCTTCAGCTGAGAAAAGAGGCTGATAGAATAAATTAAGCATAGTTGAAGATAACACTTCTACAAGTATGTGCTCAACAACACCCACATGGTGTGCCTGTTATATGCACAGTCTATGAATAACTTCAGCTGGAGGGTAATACATGAAAAATGATCCCACCCGTGACTAACCATCCCTGCTACACAATAACAACATGCATGAATACTTTAACAATTTTGACATAAAAAAAATAATAAAGTATATTTCAAGCCATGCATTGCTATTGACTTCACCAGTGGTGAAACAGGCATTGTATTATACAGAAACACTTTCATATTATGTCTCTGTATGCTTCTCCTCTACATTTCAATTCCAAATATAGTACTTTTTACTCTTTTTTCCCTTTTTCAGTGCTTGTACATTTGGGTCCATCTGAAGTGCCAACCAACCCACAAACTGAAATAAGACAACTCAGTCAGTTTTTTGTGGGCTGCCTCGATCAGAAAAAAAGAATGGGATTTAACTGGCATTCAGATTTGTTGCCACTCGAGAACTACCTTTGCAAAGGTTTTTCTTGCAAGCCAATCAGAGCAGACTGGGCTTTTTCGGTAGGGGGGCTTATAAAGACTCTCTAAAACAAAGCGTTTAAAAAAAAAAAAGTTTATTGAACATTAAAGCAGGTAACGATGTTCTAGCAGAAACCCAAAATATAATAGTGTTACGTTTACAGTGGAGCACAGTTAATTGCCGTGCACATCAATGTGACTTCGCATACATTTGCCACAGTGTCATATAGCAAATACTGTTATTAATATGTTAACATCATAATATTAAATTTCAACAATGTTGCCCAGCACTACATGTACTATTGCTTAAGCATGTACTAACTGATTGTCTGCCCAACCTCGCAGCAGTGAAATTATGCAACAATACTATTATTATTAAGTTCATATGGCAACTTGTTAGCATTCAGTTGCCTATTTACACATCCAGCAGACACCGAGCAACATTAGCATTCACTTGGAGTTGTTTCTCTGTCCACCTGAAGAATTTGAATTCAATATTCCATCTCCTTTAGATCTGTTTTGGGTCTCCAGCGACTCCTGAGGGAAATATCTGGCTCTTTAGCTGCTAAATGCTCCACTATGTTCACCAGCTAGTCCCTAACTTTGCCTGGTCGGTTTTAAGAGTTTTTTTTTTTTTTTTTTGCTGTGAGTGAAATTAAAAGGTTGTGGACCATAAAACCAAAACAATAAGCTGAAAACTTCAAATGCTACCAAGTCATGTCATACACATACATAATACAAAAATATTGATTATGCACCTTTAACTTCTGTTTATTATCTGCCAGCTACTGATCCTCATGTCATTCCAGAGCCTGTTATTCCATCCTTGCCCTGCAGTTGGTGTAAGCATTTCTCACTTCTCATCATCACTTGACTGCCACACCCAGCTGCAGCGCGGTTCCCAATAGTCTCATCAACCCCTCAGTATATATACCTGACCCTTTCTCTCAGTTCTCTACAAGATCGCCTGTTGTGCGACTCAGTCTTAGCATTCTGGCCTTCTTATTCTTGCCTTGCAATTTTTGTCCTGTTACCAACCCCTGTTTTTAAGCATGGACACACAGTAAACCTTGCTTAAGCTGCTACATAAAATATTTGAACAATTCTGCCATCACTGGACTCCACAGAAATCCTGACCAAATCTGTTTCACTGAAAATACAGTGGAGGGAAATCAATTTCAGCCCTCAAGTGCTTTATTGTACTGTTTTGACTCTCAACCCAGAGACCCGCAGTTTTTGTGCTCGAGGGGATTCAGTGGGTCCAGATGTGTGCAACATCTGTACGCCTTTTTTTTTCATCTGCCTCAATGAAAACTACATGCTCAATCTCCACGTTGACAAGTCTGCCAAATTTAGCATATCTTAAACAGACTGCATGCAATTAGGTCATTCTCACTCTGTAGTTTGACAGATTCGTCTCCAAAGGAAGAGAAAAGGGAGTTGATGTTGCTGTATCTAAATGAGGATTTCTTTTTTTTTTAAGAACGGTGACACAAGAAAAAAGTATCTTTCTCTCTCATTATCTGGCAGAAAAAGCTTTGGGAAAAAAAACACACCAAATATATCGCAATGTGCACAGAAGAATGGTGACTTGTAATTACAGAGGATATCTTTTGATGTCTTTGAGGAGTTATGACACCAGTCAGAAAAACTTGTGCATGCAACATCAAGATAGAGTTACCGTGTAATGTACTACTGCTAAATTAGGCAGAGGGATGACACCGGCAGGGATCCTGTCAGCAGTTCATTTCCCGCTGCTATACTTAGGATGATGGCATTCTCATTAGCGATACTTCATGATTAAATGAGATAAGTTCAATGCGAGTTTTTTTAATCACGTGACTGTCAAGACCTCACTAATACTTTCTTGGAACAAAGTTTCCATTGTGTGTTGATGATGGAATCACTATTTTGTTCACTATGTTAAATATAGCATTTAAAGCTTAACTCTCGCCGAAATGCAACCTAGGGTCTTTTTGTGAATGTACCCGAGTCAAACTTTTTTTTAAAAGCATAATTATAACGGAAACACCACTTTTAAGATTTACCGTATTCTCGTTTTTCGGTCAAATGGCCTTTTGAATGGGAGTGCCAGGGGCACTACTATGGTAAGAAGGCTCGACACAACATGAAACTTTGCTCGAAGTATCACCAGGGGCTCTACACATGAACTCCAGCATTAAGAACATTGGTTGTGTACACAGAGTTTACTAAAAAGAAAGGTTTTGAACGACTCACTTTAGCAGTTGTTGTTTACGCTATCTGCCATTTTGTCAGTCAAAAAGTGTCGATCTCCGAATGTGAATGAATTCTTATATGAGGCTCCTTTTTCAACTACAATGTCAATATTGTTTTTCACTAACGACAAAACAACAAATTATCCGTGCATTTATATGGAACTAAGCTTTAGGAGCTTTCCATCTTTACTCTCCTTCCTCGACTATTTTTGACTTGTGAGATGGACGGCGACCGGATAAACCAACAGCTACAGTGAGTTGTTAAAACCTTTCTTTTTAGTAAACTCTGTGTACACAAACAATGTCCTCAATGCTGGAGTTCATGTTCATACTTCGAGCAAAGTTTCATGTTGTGTCGAGCCTTCTTAGTGTTTTAAAAATAGTGATTTTGATGCTATCATAGTAGTGCCCCTAGCACTCCCATTCAAAAGGCCATTTGAGGGCGCCCAGATAGCTCAGTTGGTAGAGCGGGCGCCCATATATAGAGGTTTAGTTTTAAACCTATGCTTTTTTGGGTCCAACAAACCTTTACTACTGGCTCTTCCCTCCACTTTTATGCTCCCATATCAGTTAAAGGTGTTCTATTGCTTTACACAGAACTAAAATAAGAGTAAATCTTCCAAAACATTTCATGCAATATTCCTTTTCTTTTTCACATCAAACTGCAAGGTCCTGAATGAATGCATCAAGGACTACTGTGTTCGCAAGACCAGTGGGAAGACAGTATCCATTATTTGAGTTGTCGGTCGCCTAGCAACTTTAATCACTTGAATGCCAAACATATAGTGCTTGACTTCCCATGTTGAAAATATGACCTCATGACATCAATTTGAAGAACATATTACAACACAGATGGGAGTGAGGGGAAACAGGTAAGCTAGCAATACAGTCAATGTTAATGGACCTTAACATTTCTATTAAAAGATTCCTAAGCATTTTAAACAACTGGGGCAAAAATGCTCTTGGCTATTATAGCTACCCTGCTACTTGGATTGAATGCAACAAGTTTCCCTGTCTCTCTCTCTCTCTCTCTCTCTCTCTCTCTCTCTCTGGAGGCTGTAGAAAGACTTTGAAATAGAAATCCAAGAATACTAAGAAAAACTGAATAAGGACAAGTTAACAAAGAACAAAAATAATTCCTGGAAAGGAACTTAAAGTCATAGATGGAACATAGCAGTGTTAGAGCTTCCAATGGAGTACTAATCCTATTACTATAGTGTAAAGAACTGAATCAGTTGTGATTTCTTACATAACCAGTCACATATTGAACAAAACAGTTCTCCCCCAATATTCACAGCTTTAACAATCATGATGATGTACAATATATTATGAATGTAACCACAAAGAGGCATGTGCTTTTCTTACCTCATCATCACACATTCATTATCACACACACACACACACACACACACACACACACACACATACACACACACACACACACACACACACACACTCATTCACTAAAAAAGGTCATCTTCATCATTTTCTGATTAGAAAAAAAGGCACAGAGCTGAACAAAGCCACAGTGACACGTAATGAAGGCTTCAGCACTCGACAAGGCAAACTGTTGTGGGGATGTGTTCGCGCTGGGCAGCGCTCCAGTTTTCTGGTACATTTAGTCAATTTATAACAGCGGCAGAACTGAGCGTTATTCATTTTCAGTAATTAAAAGTGTCATTTTGACAAAACTGCCACGATGTAAATAAGCTTGCCAAGATCAGAGGGTGAGCTCATTAAACCACGTGTTCGTGATTCAATCTCTGAAAACTGAAGATCCTCAAATTTCAGATTCTGCTTAGATGACCTTCCTCTGACTCCACTCCTACCTTTGTACCCTGAGAGATGCTATATGGGATGCCATGCATGCTAGAATAAATTGTACTGAAAACGCCTTGCCATCTGCCACTGCCACTTTGACCTGGGCGCTTTTGGTGCCCTTGGCAACTCTGCTGCTAATTCCAACCATAAACACTGAAATAATCACACTCTGAATGAGTAAATTGGCATGACAGAGTTTTACCAAACAAGTCCCATGCCAAGAGAATTAGTTCCAATTTGCCCTACTGCGACGATCCCCTCGAAGCACGACAAATAAATCACTCCTAGAGGGCTAATGGCTCCTTGTGGGAGCCTGTGGTGAGAGCAAAGACCGAAAACATCGCACTTATTGTCTTCTTCATCCTCCCTAATTACTGGACCGTGTCCCTGCAAGACAGTTCCTCTGAGAACCTTTATTTCTGTATTAAAAGGAGATGAAATTTCAACAGCTATGAGTGATGTCAGCTTGTCAGCAACCCGCATATTCTTCCAATCGCTGGTGTGACTGAGAGCATGTGATGGGAATAAGGTCTGCCGTCAAATTGGTGAACTCGCCATGATCTCTCAGAGGGAAAACAAGGACAGGGGTAGTAGAGTGCTGCAGATATTCCATCCAGTGTATTAAGACAGTAGGCTATAAACTGTGCAGAGATTGTTTGAGTCACCAAACCTTGACACACAGGAAGGAAAACCAAAAGGAGTCGCCGTACTTGAAGGAGCGAGGGCTTCTTTCTGGAGTTGCCAATTTGAAGTGATGTTCAACAGCCTCACAGGGAGGAATGCATTTTAGAGAGACCACTTTCTCAGGCTGACTAAAAAGAGGTCATCCTCATCATTTTCTGATTAGAGAAAAGGCACAGAGCTGAACAAAGCCACGGAGATGTGTAATAAAGGCTTCAGGGCTTGACAAGGCTCCACAACATTGTTGTGTAGATGTGTTTGCACTGGGGCAGCGCTCCAGTAATCTGCTACATTTAGTCAAGTTATAGTCTGGATCGATGGCGGTTCAATTACCAGATAGTTCTGGCGCCGCCGCATGTGTCTCACCTTCTGCTTTCTTTGTGTTTACGTTCTAAACTCCAGTCACTTCGAGAAACAGCAACCACAACCTCCGAGCTAGCAAGCTCACGTCACACGCTGAAAATGGCAAGTTTTGAAGAAAATTTGGATCGTGCAACAAGGCAGGCCTGCTTGGGTCACTGGGGGAAGGATTGTAAATGATTATACGTTCACTGCATTTACTCTCTAACTGGGACGTTTTGGGACCGATTGCACATAGCGATACACTGGTAAGCGCAAATTACATTTAACCATGTAATCTAATTGAAATAGCTCCCGTTACTGTATTGTGTGAACAGTTGACTTCAATTAATACTTTATGTGGCGTTTTCTTTTGGGGGGGTGCAAATGTTCCACCAAAACAAGTTCCTTTCCGAGACCATTTTGCAGTGGTAGCATCTTTGTGACCAGAGCTTAGACGACTGTGATTAGTTTAAAGAAATGCAAACAACCCAGACGTTTTTATTTTTATTTTTTTATCCTGTCCGAGACTGTTATGTGTGGAGTCAATTTATAATAGTAGCAGAACTGGGCGTAATACATTTTCAGTACTTAGAAGTGTAATTTTGACAAAACTGCAGCAATGTAAATAAACACGCCCAGATCAGAGGCTGAGCTCATTAAACCATGCGGTCGTGATTAAATCTCTGACAACTGAAGATCCTCTTTTCATATTCTGCTCAGATGACCTTCCTCTGACTCCACCCCTACCTTTGTACCCTGAGAGATGCTATCTGCATGATAGAATACAATGTCCTAAAAAGGCCTTGCCATCTGCCACCTCCACTTTGACCTGGATATCCTTGGTGCCCTTTGCAACTCTGCTGCCAAGCATGCCTCCAGTTTAATTACTCAAAGAACCTTTCTGTTTTAAAAGAAGGTGGCTTGGGATATCAACAGCTATGAGTGACGTCAGCTTGTCAGCAACCCTCTAATCTTTCAAATCGCTGGCGGTGACTGAGAGCATGTGATGGGAATAAGGTCTGCCGTCAAATCAGTGAACTCGCCGTGATCTCTCAGAGGGAAAACAAGGACTGGGGCATTAGAGTGCTGCAGAAATTCCCTTCAGTGTATTAAGACAGTAGGCTATAAACTGTACACAGACTCACCAAACCTTGACACACGGGGAAGAAAACCAAAATACTTAAAAGAGATCTTTCTAGAGTAGCTTGTAGTGATGTTCAACAGCCTCACAGGGAGGTATTATGTATAGAGAAACCACTTTCAACAGAGAAACTAGCCTCTACAGACCAGAATATGATGCAGCTACAAAATGTTGCATTAAAGAGCACAACCCACCTTTTCTCAAATTGAAAATCATGCTTTTATGCCCGTCCAAAGATATCAGCGGGCTCTATCGCTCTCTCTTTCTACCGATATAACCAACAGACAAATTCAACAAGTTCACTGCTGTATTTTTGGGGTTATCAAAGGTCATTCTGGGAAATTGAGGAAGCCACTAACTGAAGCACAAGTACTGTAGACAGTCTCTGACAGGCTGATAATACTTAGAGTGCAGTTTTCTTTTAATCAGACACCGTCTAGACATGCACTATAGTTCTTCAATTATTTTGAGATGTAGATATGCACGTTATGAGTCGTAATATACCTCAGCTGCTAATATACTGTAGGTCATGCATTTCATTCACAGTATAGTCAATTCTCTTTTAGGGTGAATTGATGTTTTAGCCATGTTAGCAGCGTGATACAATGGATGCCACTGTTGATCAGTCGGTCCATCATTTTAAGTTCAGATTGAAACATCTCAACTTAACTATTGAATGCATTGGAATATCAAATAACTTTGGTTATTCCTTAACGTTTGACCTAGTATCATCAGATCAAAATTTCAATTGTCCAATGATTTGGTTCGTGAACGAAAACCAGCAAAACTAATGACGTTTCCATCAGCAGCAGCTGCACTTTGTATTTAGTGCTAAAATAAGATGTTGAACACTGTGAACATTATACCTACTAAACATCAATATGTTAGCATTTTTTATTTTTTATTTTATTGATTATTTAGCATTTAGCTCACAGCTATAGCTAAGACTTTTAGTGTAGTTTTGTTAAAGTGCTCATATTATGCTCATTTTCAGGTTCATAATTGTATTTAGAGGTTGTACCAGAATAGGTTTATGTAGTTTAATTTTCAGAAAACACCATATTTTTGTTGTACTGCACATTGCTGCAGCTCCTCTTCTCACCCTGTGTGTTGAGCTCTCTGTTTTAGCTACAGAGTGAGACATCGCACTTCTGTACCATCTTTGTTGGGAGTCGCACATGCGCAGTAAGTACTACTAGCCAGTCAGTTGCAGAGTATGAGGGAGTGCCACGCTAGCAGCTAGGTGAGCATTATAACGTGTGTTACAAAGTGACGCACGTTCATCACGGAAGTAAAGGCTGGACTACAACAGAGCTGTTTGGAGCAGTTTGTGAACAGTGTTTCCTGTTGGAGATGGTAAGTCCCTTTGGGGTGGACTTTGGCTTTTCCACTTTGTAAACCTATAGCATGCACAAAAAGATATATAACACAATAAAGGAAAGGGGACTTAATATGAGCACTTTAATACAACTTGCAATTATTGCACACAGACGATCTCTCTTCTGGCAAATGGTTGCAAAACTAGTGTCACTCATTCTCTATAAGTTTCTGACAAAATTCCTTGATCAACAACAACTGAGATACACCCACAGTGACCTCTGCTCTCACTTTTTCATATCAAAAAGGCTGTCATCTCTGAGACTTGCCTATTAGTAGTCAAATGCCAGCTCGACAGATAATGCAGACTGGTTTTAATAAAATATGCAGGAAGTTCTTGATATAGGGGTCTGCTGTTTGCTTATCACAGTCATTTCCTCCAACAATAACAGGAAAGCCAGTGATGTAAGATCTTTTCATCCTGCTGTGACCAAACAAGCCAAGTGGGAGCTCTGGAATGAAACCTCTCTATCTGTTTCCTCCCTGCGTGTTTTTGATAAACTCAGCAACTCAGCAGCTATAAAGACTACTCCCCACACGAGACAGGACTACCTTTTCATTAGCAATTATAGTGTTTTCTCATAGTGGCAGCAGCTTAAAACAAGATAGCCTGTAAAGTTGCTTCTCTCTCTCTCTCTCTCTCTCTCTCTCTCTCTCTCTCTGACGGCTCCTGTGTGAAACTATCATTATGACTGCTCCTGCCATTACAGCTGGCCGCCGCTGACTGGTCAAATTCATGCCGCCACAGCATGCAAATATGGATCAGCACCCCCTGCATACATGCTGAGGTCACGTCTGAATCATTGCCCCAGCAAATGACTATGATCAGATAAGGCTGAATTTTACCAAGACGGAAGACATTCCCCTTATAGCCTCAGTATTTAAATGCTATCAATACAGCTAAGCCCCTTTCTATAATTCTATAGGATGAGCGGTGAGTTGGAAAGGAGTGGGTTGTATTGTTTAGCTGTTTACCTGGTGCAATCTTAGACTAATTTCATTAACTCTGCATGGGATAGCACTTCTGCACCCAGCAGATTGTGCATCAGTAAAGCTTGACTGCCCACAAGCATTACACTTTAGTGAAGAACAAATTGGAATTGAGCACATGGAAGAAAAAATAAATCTAATTCTAATAGCAGAAAATGATCAATTGTGGCTAATTACTTGGATTCCACATAACAAGTGACACCAGTCAGATTCATTCCTGCATAATTATGTATGCTCCCATCAGATAAAGTGTATTTATAGTCATCTCCTGTGGCTTGAAAGTGACTGGGGAGCTGATGCTAGCTTTACTCGGCACAGAGGAAATAGCTCTCCTTTCTCTATATTTGACAGCATCCTTTTCCCATGCAAGGCTTGTGCAATATTACTGTACATTTCACCAGATGATATGCATTTGGTATGAATGTAGGGCTGGGATTTCTTTCACTTGTGATCTAAAAAAAAGGTCAGTGAGCTTCTCAGGCATGTATAAAGAACAGTTTACTTAAAAGCTGTATAACATAACCCAGTGGTATTACTATGATATTACTAAGGGGACTTTAAATGTATTGTAAGTATTTTCTTTAAGGAGGGAAATAAAACAAATGCTAATTATAATTGATCTGGGAGGCATTACTACCATACAGTATGAATAAGGTCAGGGGATGCACAAATAAGTGTTTAAGTCCAATGGTCTACAATTACACACGCCATCTGAGCTCTTAAACACTACCTGTGGTGCATTAGCAAAACAGGCTGAGTAACACCATCTCAATATAACATTAGGCTTTCATTGCAATGTGTTTGCATCCTGTATGCTTCCAACAAGTGCAAAAAGACAACAGCTAGCCTACGTCCTGTACATATTCCTGGCTTGTACCTGCCCAATTCAAATACAAAAGTTGTCTCCTATATCACAAAGTAGATTTTCGTGGCAATAAAGCGCTTCAGTAGCCTACATCTGCGGCTCAATGTTTACAGATGAGAGAAAAAGCGAGCTGTAACGGGATAATATTACCGAGCGAGGTTACATAATAAAGATGGGAATAAACGAAACGCTCTGTAAGGGTGTCCATTTGTCAAATGAATGATGGTGAATTAATGTGTGTGGCCATAGAAGACCCCGCTATAATTTAACAGAGGAAACGAGCGCACCGTTCTGCAAAATACACGCACGGAACGGACAGGCTGGGAACGTTTTCATTTAGAATGGCTCGAGCTCATATATTGCCTTGAAATAACGACCCGTTTACCCGTATACAATCTGTAGGAAATCCGCGTCCGGCACAAACACCTGGATCTACCCCGGGTTGCCAGTTCCTTGGCGAAGTTTAAAAAAATAAAAATAAAAAAATAAAACGCGAAAAAAAAACTCAGATGACAAGCACAATTCGCAAAGCTCCGAGCGCCTTACCTCGATCCAGAGAGAGCGGTTGGACCACTGT
This sequence comes from Perca fluviatilis, assembly GCF_010015445.1. Classification (NCBI taxonomy): domain Eukaryota; kingdom Metazoa; phylum Chordata; class Actinopteri; order Perciformes; family Percidae; genus Perca; species Perca fluviatilis. Next base: position 8,510,237 of record NC_053134.1, read on the forward strand.
CGCCATGACTGCTGTTTACTGGAGACTGGAGACTACAGGAGCTGCAGCATCACACACATAGAGAGAGAGAGAGAGAAAAAAAAAAAAAAAAAAAAAAAAAAAAAAAAAAAAAAAAAAAAGAGAGAGAGAGAGACAGAGATGAGGGGATGTTGGGAGTGGTTGGGAGGGGGATTAATCTACCTCCATCCTCATGAAATCTCATGACCTGGCATTGTTTGCACATGCAGCTTACAGTACATACGCACTACAAATAAAATCCATCTTGACATGACTAGCCCTACTATAAAATATATATGGTACCTTGTTAAAGATTTTCTTGACATGCAATCTGCCACAGTGAGTGAAATGATCATTTAAACCATATTACTACTTGTTGGTTCGCACGTTTTAATAATTTGATTTCTAACACTCAATGTGCTCATTGAAAGTGACGATATTGCGTGTGAGTATTTGAGTGGATGTCAACCACTATGAAAACCTAAATAAAAGGCACAGATCTGCTCAGGAGAAAGATGTATGACCAGCACACTACATGGCCAAAAAGTATGAGGACACTCGTACGAATGATGTGGACTCGCACCCACATGTGTTTGCTGAACTTTTTGTTACAAAATCATGGGCATTAATATGCTGCTATTACAGCATCCACTCTTCTGGTGTCAGGCTTTCCGTAAGATCTTGCTGCAGGAAGTTGCTCGCATTTGACAAGTACACAAGGGTATGTGCATATCTCCTAAATCAGAGCAGCATTTAGGACAACTGTTCTCTCTTACCTACTGTAGGAAACTGATGAACAAAACCCTGAGTCCCCAGTCATTGTTTACAGAAGTCAACCTGGTTTGCACACTCTTAGTCTCTAAATGATGTGTGTCTCTGTGCCTGCATGTGTAAATGCTTAGCCGTGTATGATCCACTCATCAATTGTACTTCAGAGATCAGTTGATTGCAACCGCACTTGCTTGCCATAAAGGTTTATGGAGAATCACTGAGCCATGCCGCCTGTTATCTCCTCCCTTGGCTACATGCACTGCCTGCAGCCCGATAAGGACTAAATGATGGTAGTGAACCTTTGTTGGAGGACTTAAGGATTAATCCTCATGTTTATGTGCTACCACAGAACTGAGCCAAACCACTGACTCTCTTCATCTACTGTAGATCTGCTTCCTAATGGTGCCTGCTGCTGTGGCATATCTCATACCTGGCCAGTCATTGTACTCGACAGAAGCATTGCTTAATAAAAACAAGCAGCAAATCTCTAGTTGGGGGGGGTTAAGGCGGAGTCACGTGGCTCACAAACCATGACTGCAATGATAAATGCAAGCTGTAAACGACTACACACCTGAGGCAAGGACCAATATTTAGGCTTCCATGGCTGCTCAGATCAAAATCCACAGTATCGTATAGACACTGAAATCATTTGAATCTCATTTATCCTGCTTGCATGAAAAAAAAATCACTTTATAACCATTTGAGAAACAATTACCTCACACTCAACCTCACTTTACTTCAAATTGGCAGCCATGCAGTATGTCCAAGAATGACATTTTAAAAATGTCACATCGATGTATTTCTGCTGATTTCACATTCAATTTTCATCATCTTTAAGCATTTCAGGGAATATTATGTCATTGTAATGTGCTCTGTTTTTGATTCGTTACTAAACCGAATCACACAGTCCATATGTGCTGGTGAATTCCAGCCACCCACGGTTCCACCCAGCTGCACGCAGATGTAAACTGGTGGTAAGTGGTGGGCTGGACGGACGGGTGGAGAGAGTGAGGGCTTATAGAGAGCGCACGGAAAGAGGGCACAGAGAGATTACAGGCTCCCACCCATATGGGCTGGAATACAGTTCTGCTTTTTTTTTTTAAGAGGTGGGATTACGCTGCAGCGCTCTTAAAGCCCTTCAACTGCAAGTGAATGAATTTCTGAAAGGTCTCCTCTCTCACCAAAGGAGATGCAAATATAGACGACTGGACTGAAGTATATTTGCCTATCAGATCAAAGCTCAAAACAGTGTCAGAGAGTTTATAGGCACCAATTAGGGATGGGCATCGTTTGGATTTTAACGATTCTGATAATCGTAATTTTTGAAACGATTCCAAGTAGGAATCGGTTCTCGATGCCCAACCCTAGCACCAATACAGTCAAAAATACAAAAATCAACAAATTCAACAGGTCATTGAGGGAATAGTTAATCATTTTATGAATTATGCTCATTCGTTTGTTGCTAATAATTAGATGAGAAGATTGAGACCACTCTCATGTCTGTACGGTACAACAATAAAGCCAACAGCCAGTTACATTATCTTAGCATAAATACTGAAAACTCTGCCCACAAAGAACAGAATCTGCATTCCAGCAACTCTAAAACTACTAAATTGACATGTTATACCTTGTTTATTCAAAACAAAAAGTATAGAAACGTAAAGGCATGGTTTGACGGGGAATAATGTGCCAGATGATTTCTTGGTCTTATCAAAACAGAACATTGGGTAATGAATTTTCATTTTATTCTCATGCTTGTGCAGCATGACTGTGATCTACATGGAATGTTGCACTGAGGCGGAAAAAAGATGAAATTTCCTTGTGACATGATCAAATCTCCAAAAAGAATGTATTTATGTAATAGTTTGTGTTAAGGTTTTCATGCATGATGTGACAGGCTGCTCTGTTGTTTATTACCAAGCTTCATTGGGCAGCTGCTGATAGGTAATGAAAGTGGATCGTAATGTTAACAAGAGGGAGGCATTCAAAAAATTCTATTTCTTTTCTAACAAGGCAAATCGACACAACAAATATACAATTTTCTTTACGGGAACAACTGAGGGAAGTAGCTCCATGATGATATTGTCTTATCAAGACTGTCCACCATAGTTACAGACTTTTATTATTTGTAAATGGAGCAACTTTGAGGTAAAATGTCTTGCTCAAGGGAACCTTGAGGTTTACAGAATGGAGAACCTGCAACACTGATTTCCACATATCGTGCTTTTGCCATGGGATTTTAACCTCTAACACAACTTTCCTCTAACCATTAGGCTACAGTCTGACGCCCCCTTCAGGGAAAAGAGCATCCATTCTCTGTCAAATGGAAATAATACATGCATTACAATGCATTTTTAGGCCTTTATTTTCACAGGCCAGATGAAGACATGAAAGGGGTGAGAGAGGGGGAATGTCACGCAGAAAAGGGCCGCAGGTCAGGGTTGAACCCGCTGCCGTTGCGTCGAGGAGTAAACCTCTACATATGTGAGCCCGCTCTACCAACTGAGCTAACCCGGCCACAAACTGGTTCACTTTGTTGCTCCCACCAGCTCATTTCATTTGAGAAGAAAGCTAATGGGAGTATATTGTCCCTCTTCACATTATTACATATCTTGAAATTAGGAAATTCATCGATGCTCTGCCACTGTTTATTTGGCATTTTAGTTGCTCTCAGACAACAGTAAAAATGATAAGACATCTATTTATATTGAGCTACAGCCCGTCTTACACATCTCTGTGTGAATGCTTAAAATCTGTCAACTCTTCTTATGACTGGCATTCAATGAGGGAATGATAATGGCTTTTTACCCAGACTTACATCACCAAATGATAAAGTGTCCCTTGTATTTTGCATGTTTAATGCAAGTAAGTAATGCCATATCAGTTATTCTAAACTCTGAATAATGTTGACTGAAATCATTGCCAAGCCTTTCTTCCGACTGCTGCGGCTAAAACCCATTCATTATCATTATCTTCAAACTTATTCTATTATCAATCCATGTTCAAACACTTTGTGGGTAAAAAAAAAACACTACTTGGAGATGAATCATTTGTAGATAACTCTTGTAATTTGCCTCCTACTGTTACTGAAGGGCAGATGTCTGATTCCTGATTCAAAAGATTCACACTCATTACCTCAAATCAGAGAAGAGGGCAAGATGGAGGGGCCAAAATGAACCATCTTGGATTCCGGTTTAGGCTGGGCTTTGCAAGGAGGTATTAGTTAGTGCTCTGTGTGCATGTCTGGTGCCAGAGACTATTAGAATGATATGCATTCTTCCAATAGCATCTGCACTGTTATAAAAAGAGTTATGGCAGTGCCTGGGGGAGCAGTGATTTACCGAGACATTTTGGCTGGACAAATTACAGCATGAGAGGAGAAGGGAGGCATTCTTTCCCTGTCAAAGTTTGATTATAGTTCGAAATGAATATAGATTGTAACTTATGCTCTGTTGAAATGTGATTTGAATCAATATGAGGTAAAAGACCAACACAGGTTAAAGCCACAGGATAAGACAGGGATGTGATGGATTTAAGAAGACCTTCATCATTAATTTAGAATGTAATGTTCTGTTGGCAAAAAGGTTTGAATAGGTGCTGTGTTTAAAAATGATACATTTTGTCTGTCACTTGGGACAAAGAATTCACTGCAAGCCACTGTAAAAGTTCCAAGTTGCTTTTCCAATTTCATTTTAAATCCCACGTTTTGTGAGAAATGAAATAGCTGCAAGGCAATACAAAGGGTTTCTGGGAAAGTGCA